>NW_027502845.1:0-33096 GCF_021521415.1 Bidens hawaiensis
CACAAGGAGTTCAAGTCTATTCTCAACACCTGTCGGATTTCTCATTCTTTACGAGAAACTCCTACCATTTGCAAGAAGATGATCACCGAATTCAGGAACAATGCTTCGATCTACCAACGAGGAGCAGGTGGTGTTGTTTCTATAGACTCCAAAGTGCAAAAGAAGTCGGTCTTCATCACAGAGGCCATCATTCGCGAGGTTCTTTCATTTGGGGATCAACCTGACTACCCAACAGAATATTCGACTGACGCGGTTTTAGAGGTTCTATTCAGAATGAGCTATGAGGATCCTATCCTCCCACTATCAAGAAGTTGTTTCACCTTACTGGAGGTTTTTGATACACACATTCTTTACTTGTGTGCCGGGACGAAAAGGAGGATCTTATGAGATTAGCCACACTCAGATGTCAGCTGTAGTTGCTCTGATCATGGATTGGAATTACAACTATTCCGAGTTCGTTTTCGAAGAGATGATGAGCAACCTGAAGGGAAAGAAGAAAGAAATGTTTCTTATGTATCTTCGGTTCCTACAGATGATATTTGATTCACATTACACTGATCTTGTTAGATCAATTTTTGTAGAATAACGGCAAGGGGGTCGTACTAGAAGCTGAACTTATGGATGTACAAGGTTTACAACGTCGAGTCTTTGAACTTGAACAAGACTCGGTTGTCAAAGATGTTCGTATTCAAGAACTCGAAGCTAGTAACTCTGATAAAGATTCTAAGGTTAAAGAGCTTCAATCTGGTATGGAGAATTAACTTCTATGTATCTAGACCTCCAACAGAAACTTGTTCAGAAGTTTAAAGATGAATTCAAGAGAAGTGATTATGTAATTTCAAAGACACCCAATGTTGATCAAGGTGGCAGTTCCAGTGGTTGCCCTACTGCAAGCATAGATGAATCTGAGACACTGGAACAAAATTGTCTGCACCTCCAATGACAGATGAGAAATCAGACTGACTTCAAAAGAAGATTATGATTATGAAGAATTCAAATCAAAATGTTGAACCTTCAGATCACCCAGATAGATTCATTGTTACCTTTAAGAAAGGCTTTTCGGATAAATATGGTGATCGTTCTGGAGTCATATCTTAGGGCTTTGATGTTGAGAAGAATATGTGGTGGGTTAGTATTATAAGAAAATGAAAACTTCGGATCTTGGACAAAAGTGGATCTCATCGACCTGCTCAAATGCACCATTCCACAATCCAACTAACGATAAGAGAGGTATTAATTTCTTGAATTTCCTAAGAAACCAAGTTGATAGAGGCTTTCCGCAAATGAGGACTGCTGAATCATTTCTTAAGAAAGCTAAAGGTTTCAGGGATCCAAGGACAGGAAAGACCATGGTAAACGTTATATGGCCAGCAACAAATAAGGCTTCTCATATTCCTGTGCCTAGTGCAATACCATATGGGACTTTGGAGAATATGAGGTTCTGGATGTTCGACAATAAAACTGCCACTATTGTCATACGATTACAGAAGGGTAAAGGGCAGTATAGTTTGTTGATTCGAGAGACTTGCTCAAGCCTGGAGAGCATGATATCAAGACTCTCAGCAGTTTCCAAATCATTGTTGATCCAATTTTTGAGACGACTTCAAAGCAATGCACAAAAATGGCAGCTTTAATTGTCAGAGCAGGTTTTTGGGCAGGTGGTTTAAAGGATGCCGATGTTGATATTATGGAGCACGACTAAAGGATGAAGTTACAAACCAAGGGAGAGATTGTTGGGTCTATATTTATGGTTTTCACTTAGTTTTTATCGTATGTCATGTTTATGTGTCTGTGTATGTAAGCCGAGATCCCATTGTGATCACGGTGGGCTTGGGCTAAGTGTTGGGCTTAATTGGTTTCCTATATATAGAATATGTGTATATGTTTTGAGGTTGGACGTTCACTTTGATAATGTTGAACGAGTATTGTATTAAGCATCGGATGCTTAATATATGTATATTTTGAAGCATCACCTTGTGTGATTTGCGTGTTCTTGTTTATCATCTTGAATCATCTCGTGTTTGGATTTCGCACAAACATCGAGAGTTGATATCACTTTGAAAGATCCGTCTAAGGACTTACACAAACAGATGAACGCGTGCATACTCACTCACAATAAAGGAAGCTTGGTGTATTGCTTGATAACGGAGCTATACCTTATAGTGGGGATTATTTGCTAAGATTGCTCAAATATTATAACATCCAATATTTGATCATCAGGCATAATGGTTTAAGTCAATTTGGGGTAACATGGTAAAAGTCAAATTAAGCCTGTAACTGAGATTAGAGGCTGATAATTTCTGATATCTTGTGCCTTAATTGAATCTTAAACATATCACAAAAACACTTGAAGTTTGTTACAAGATTTAAGTAGACAACAATATATGACTGACTTAACACCAGACATAATAATGTCAAAAAAGAAACTTGTTATGAAGGATTTCTTAATCAATATGATCGTTTTCTCAACACACACAAAAATATGTACTGCTTTCGTAGATTAGCTTTAATATTGTTTTAGTTTTTAACTGTATTTTATTCAAAAATATTCAAAATACAAAAAATATTTGGTTTCTGCTTTTATTTTCGATTTCCGAGCTAAGAGGTAAATTTGAAAAGAAAAATTCAAAAAGATTTTTCTCACGTTTTAAGTTATGTGTTTTCATGTAAAACACATTAAGGTATTGGTTTTTACCTTGTGTGGTAAAATTTTAACATAAATTTTATCAAAATACGGTTATTGATACATATTTAATCATTGTTATGGTAAATGGTAAATTCTTTTTTTCAATTATTTTCCCTTTTTATTTATTTCCCTCCATTCGTTACACTGTTGTAATGAATGGAACACATTTGTTAAGTTTAATCATAACTAA
Organism: Bidens hawaiensis; assembly: GCF_021521415.1. NCBI lineage: Eukaryota > Viridiplantae > Streptophyta > Magnoliopsida > Asterales > Asteraceae > Bidens > Bidens hawaiensis. Next base: position 2,877 of record NW_027502845.1, read on the forward strand.
TAATGGCCATTCGTTGTGCATTTGGTAACGAATAGCATCATTCGTCATCAATTCATACGTTTCCGCTGGTCTTTTAACGAATGACATCATTTGCTATGATTGTGATAATGAATGAATAACGAATAGAGAACTATTCGTTATGATTATTTATGGGGTTGATTTGTTAATTTTCTTTAACGAATGAATAAACGATTGAATGGTCCTTCGTTAGTTCAAAACTAATAAATGGACCTATTCATGTACATCGGTTTGCATGAAAACAATATAATATAAAAACCCAGATGAAGAAGAATGGACTTCATTCGTCTTCCTCGATACTCACAATTCACTAAAGGAACCTCAGGCCAAATTTTACAGAAATTTTAACCATCCTGAAATTCGTTTTTGTGATCAATTCTTGTTCCTAAGTATAGATGAACTCAACGATACAATCTTCGTAAATTTTGATTAACATTTAAGGGGTTAATTAGCGTTAAAATGAACCGATAGTGTTATAATCTAATTTACCATTTAATCATCATTGTTTGAGCTATTTGTTGATTAGGATTGATTCGCGATGCTCTTACGAGTCTATTGATATCAAATTTTGACAGATTCATGTTGCTTTATGTCTGATTGTATTTTTGAATTGTATGTTAACTAAGTGATTCAATCAATTTGGTATTTATATGTTCATATTCGTTATATGTAATGGAAGTGTCATTCGTATCTACAGTTGGCGAATGACTTCATTCGTATGTTTTGATAACGAATAAGCTCATTTGTGATATATTATGACGAATGAATGCTCATTCATGTCTAATGTGTAACGAATATGATTATTTGTTATTTTTATTAAATGATTCATTCGTTAAGTTAACGAATGAGATCATTTGTTATAATCCCATATAACGAATGAACTCAATTGTTATGGAATACTTAATGTATAATAATTAATGAGTTACATAGATTTGAGCAGAAATCATAAGTTTAAGAAAATGAAATATTTTTCATTAAGTGTTTTTCATGAAAAAATACATGTTCGGTTTTACTAATGTTCGGTTCTTTATTACACATATGGAAGACTAACAGATTATCGATGCACCTGTTCTGGAGAATCCCGCAGAACAAGTTCTTGAGGCTCCACGAGTTCTAGAAGCACCACATGCACCAAAAGTTCAAGAAGCACCAGTCGTTGCTAAATTATCTTTTGACAAAAAGCACAACATCTGTGCAATTTTGCAAGACGATTTTGTTGGACGGGACATCTTTGGGGATGTAATTGTTTTCTTACATCGCTCAAGAATACACTACACAATTTCTGCACATGTCCCAGTACATTTTAGCTTTATCTACCCTTTCTTGAATAGTGCTAAATATGTTGATGCCGAGAAGCATATAGTAGCTGAGGTGCAGAATAAGAAGATTGTGATCGATGCTGATGTGATACCAAGGGTTCTACGTTTTCCTGATACCATAGATCATCCTTGTGAGTCTGATAAAGCCTTGATCAGAGGATTATTTCACCGTTTGCACTACAAGGGTGATCTAGATAGATCACAATACAACAAGGCCTATTTATGTGAGCAATACAAGTACTTACTTCACGTACTTATCCATTGCCTTGGTGGAGGGAAATGAGGATTTGACGAATGTAGGATTATGTTGCATTCTGCTTTCGTAACTCTTAATCTGAACAAGCCATTCAACTTTTCGGAGTTGATCTTCTCTCATTTAAAGGATAACTTCTTGGTTTCTCATCGCAAGAATAAAATTATGATGTATCCTCGATTCTTGCAGCTAATTATTGATGACGTGGTTCCTGACTTGATACGAGATCCGACTTTGGTGAATGATGTGATAGTTTTTGATCACATGTCGGAGGATACAATGAAAAGGATGAAGACGTATCGGAACCAGACTCAAAAGAATAGATCGTTGGATTATGTATGTCCACCTAATGATCGTTGGATTCACGACTATTATGATTCGGAACGTGAAGAAGGACCAGGTGGGAACGATGATGGTGGTGATGGAGGAAACTATGGAAATTGTGGGAATGATGGTGGTAATAGGGTGGTTGAGGCAGCTCGTGTTAAGGCTGCTCAACGTGAACGAAAGGGCAAAGCACCAATGACAGAACAGTCGAAGAAAATGAGGAACCGTAGCGGTGGCGGAGTTGAGATTGGTCCATTTGTACCAAAATCATCGGTTCCACAACAAGTGCCGGTGGTGTCTACTGTTGTTAGTACCCCGGAAATCTCTTTAATGATGACGACATCCTCTGATCCGAGATTAGCATCAATTCCACAATCGATGCTATCTCTGATGCCAACATCTCCGCTTCCACTATTGCAACAAGTCCAACACCGATTCCAACAACGATGCAGCCTATGGACTTTTTGTATATAACGTTTAATCATCCACAAGGACCGATGCAGCTACCTCCTCCAACATGTTTTAATTTGCCAGTTCCTCAACAAATGGCCATGTTGTTGAACTTGATACACCTTCAGGAGAATCAAATGATTGTCGACCATCAGTTTCAAGACCAGATATGGTTGGATCAGCGAAAGATGGTGAGCCACATCTCTTATTGTTAAAAAGAGAATGATGAGCGTCGGGCTCTTGTTACTGCTCAGGGGCAGAAAATCAAAGAACAAGAAGACGTCATCCTTCAACTTATATGCAAAGATGACATGCTGAAGAAGTTTAAGGGAAATGACAATGACAAAGACCCTGATGCTGGTACAAGTGGTGGTGAGTAGCAACAAAAGACGATAAGTACCTCTACTACATCTGCTGGTGTGGGTACTGAAGGTGGAGATAAGAAGTTAGTGGTGTATAGTGACACTACTAACGTGCGACCTATTGAATCTATTAATACGGTTCTATTTATGATCAACGTGAAAGGTGTTGTCATGAGCACAACAAACGCAGATAAGATCGAGGAAGGAGAATTCGTTGATCATTCGTTATCTCGAGATCAAATCTCATTACTTCTCGGTTTGAATAAAGAGGAGTTGGATGCGTTGGAGAATGACGAGGATGTTGATATTATTGATGACGATGAGGTCAGGTTCTATATGAGTATCCCCTCTCGGGATACGTTGTTTAATTATGATGACATCGATGTACAAGACATTATCCAAAGTCTTTACAAGACATTAAATCGGTGATATTACGATAACCACACCAGTGAAGCCGTTGCCATACTCGATACACGATTGAAGACGGAGTTTATACTAGTGATTGATCCGATGAGGTTAAGTAGCTTAACGGAATCGGACAACGACGCGTTATTCAAGAACGAGATCCAATTTGCCGAAATAAAGAATTAGGATCGATCTATGAATTTCAACGCGTGGTGCGTGTTTGCCATGCGTTTAGAGTTCATAGTTATGCTGACTGGAAGTCCGAAAGATTCAAGTGATCGAAGACAAAGAGCACGAGATGTGGGGGAGTTTGTTAGTGCATTGTTTTGTCATCTCGGTCTTTGTTAATCTATGTAATTTATTATTATTAATGCAAAAGGGAATTTTGGTAATTATACTTGTCCTGTCATTATATTTCATGGCCATTCGTTAATGTGTTTAACGAATGTGCCCATCCTTTATGTTTATTAGCCATTCGTTACGAAATGTATAACGAATGAGCATACACGTTATGATATTGTACCATTCATTAAGGATATTTAACAAATGAGGTATAACGAATGAGTCATTCTTTATACTATAAGTTATTATTAGGGAATGAAGACGAATGCATCCCATTCGTTAGGGAATGTATAACGAATGGCTATCGTCTTCTATATATAATCTGTACCCAGATCATAATCTAACAAGTGTGTGAATTATCTTATTCAAGCCGTTACTCTGTCCATTTACTCTCTCAACATACACACTTCACTAAAGTATTACACATAGCACAATCACCTACTAATATATCAATGAACAAGATCTTCCAAGTTTGAATAGAAATCATTTACGTCCGTAATAGGTTTATCAAGTGGTTCAACTCGAGGCTGCCATTTACTCGGCTTCGGCGGTCGAAGTAGATACTGTTATCTGCTTTTTATACTGTCAAGAAACATGTCGGTTTCCTAAAAATTGACATCCTGTTGTGATAGACTTGAAGTTGATCTTGCATCCTCCATATTCAAAACCTATGTACGTCGTAAGATTGAAACTATTATCCTTGGCATACCATAACCCGATGTCAGGATTACTCATAAAATAGTGTGAATTACGCTTAACAGCTACCAGATGAGTCACTCAGGGACTCGATTAATACTTGAGTCATAAACAAATAGCAAACATGATATCAGGACGAGACCCAATTATGTATATTAAAGAACCAATCAAGGCCCGATAAAGGGTCGAATCAACGGTGTCCTCCAATCGTCTGGTAACAAATTGTGTCCCACAGGAATAGGCGCCGAGGAGACTTTTCCAGGTAGTAATCTTGAATCGGATCATGATGTCGTTAATGTAATTGGTTTGATGAATGAAAATACCCTAATCAGACTGGTGAACGTGCAACTCCAACAAAAAAATCATCTCACCCATCGAACTCATCTCGAACTTGGTCAACATTTCTTCTCGAAGTCCTTACACAGCTTGTCGTTTGTCGACACAAAGATAATATCATTATCTTTCATAGTGTTTTGGTCAAAAATTACACATAGATAATCAATTAACCAAACTTTGATTGTGAGGTAGGATGCTTGAATATGAAAACACAGTAGTAAGTAAATGCAAGTGACACAATGAGTTTTAGGGAGGCAAAAGCCCGTGATCCTTTAGAGGAACTCTGGCAAAAAAACCTCGAGAGGGGAAAATTATCTCCTACTTTAATATTATTAAGTAAAAGGTGTTTACAAGTGTTGAAATTGTTTGATTGTTTCTATGAGTACAAGTAAGTGTATACGGGTGTGTGGGTGTGTGTGTGTTATGTCATACTCTGATCTCAATCACCTCTATATATAGTTACAAGACGGGTAATACAACAATAATGAGCATTAATTTCTATGGCGAGGATCCTGGAACCGTTGGGGATTGTGTATCTTTGCTTTAAATGAGTTGTAACCGCTTCCAACGTCTCTTATCCTTAATTCTGTGACCGAATATTTATCTAAACATTAATTGTTGAATGTTGCCTGCAAGACTGTAAGGATAAAAATAAACAATGTTACTTACTGAGGATCCTGCATGTCTGCGATCATGTTGCACTGCAAGGATTATTCTTAGGATCCTGTTGTCTGGATCCTTGAAATTTTTACTCACAACGCTCTACCCCAATACTTACTGTTGTAACCAACTTTGTGAGGCTATGAATATTTCATTATTTTAAAATCCTTCCATTTTGATGGTTTTGCGGGTTGATTTGATGTGAAGCGAATTTCTAGGCCTAATTATTGCAATGGTGGCTTAATAACTTATTTCCAAGATCAAAATCTCTTTCTACTTGCAAGGATTCATTTTTGTCAAGGTAAATCTTCTATTCTTTCACTTACTTTTCTTCTCGCTTGTTGGTGCATGTTTTGTGACCGTCGCTATGCAATTCTGTTCAGCATTGTGGAAGTACGAAGTTAGAGCAACTTCGCCATAGGCGAACTTGTAACAACTTCGCTATAGGCGAAGTTGTAACAACTTCTGCCATAGGCGAAGTTAGAACAACTTCGCCTTGGGCGAAGTTGTAACAACTTCGCCTACAGGCCCAAGCCCGCGAAGTTTATATATATGTGTGTCTTGTTTAGGTTTGGGATCCAGAAATTAAGAGTGTTTGTGTGTTCAGTTTATTTATCTAGAGAGAAACAGAGAGGGAGAGTTGTGTGGGACGACCCGAGGTAGAGCTAACCTCGGGTCGGCCGTGTCGTTTGTTTTCATGTTTGGTATGTAAGTGTTTCGGTTATTATATAAAAGATCTGCAGATGTGTTTATCCTGTTCGTGTGTTTGTTCGTGTATGTGTGTGTGTGTAATCGTGTTCTTCGTCTTCTACACCCTAAACGAGTCTAGGAGGATTCCGCACTCCTAGACCTCGTGCGGATCTCGTATCGATCGGCGACGCCCCGGGGGGACTTACAAGTGGTATCAGAGCCTTAGGCTCTTATGCAATGGTTCGAGATCTGCGTTTTGGTGTTTCTGGCACGTTTCTGATGCGTTTCTGGCCGAACAGACGCCGTAGGGGAAGTTATGGGGTTCAGGCGAAGTTGTCGCTTAAATTTTAGGGTTTATGCGAAGATATAAGGTTAAGCAAAGTTATTCACAACTTCGCCTACCTCACAAGTTCGCTTATCTCAGGCGAAGTTATCTGTCAGGCGAAGTTATGGACAGGCGAAGTTAAAGAGGGGCGAAGTTGACTTTTAGGCGAAGTTAAAAAAAAAAAAAAAAAAAAAAAAAAGAAAACTGTTTGGAGTTTTCGTCTCTATGGCCAGGTGTACACGATTATTGTGAGACCGAAGACGCTGTTCCGTCAACGAGTGAATCTTGTTATCTCTTGGTCTTACGTGTGAACAAATACGTGTCAACTCTGGATATGGAATTGAGTTTGTGAATGGGATATTGATTGAAACTGGATATTGACACATATTTGGGTGTTTGTGGGCAATGAAATAGTTGTTGTTCGAGGTTGACCAACTGAAGAAAGTCAAATTGAACTGAAGGTTTTTGTCATTACTGGATTGCGGTCAGAGCATATTATTTATGTTATTTTCAAGGAATTCGAGAATTGGATCCTGAAACGTGATGCTTATTTATTAGAGTGAAAATTCTGGAAAAAGTTGGATTTAATCGAGATTTAAAGTGTTTATGTTCTTGATCGTTATCCCTGGTGATTGAAGATGCTTCGAATTAATTAATGGTCATGTGTGTTAGATTCTGTCAAGGTGGTTTTGTGATGAAATTGATCACTTGAGGTTGAGTAGTTGAAGATTAAACCTTATCGTATGCCGACGTGTTGGTGAAGTTGTGGAGGGAGCCCAACTTCACGTGTTGGTGAAGTCAGAAGGACTCACGTGATTGGTTGAGATGATCAATTAGGCACGGGGATGCATGCATTTCAAAGACCTCTACCTATATAAGTCGGAGAAGCTTACACTGAAGGGGAGATCTGATATGGAAGACGCTGGGTGATTGGTAGATTTGTGAAGCTACAAGACAGTTTCAGACACGGCTGGTTGAAGAGCAAACAGAAGATCATCAGTTAAGAGGGAGTCTGTTGGTGCATGTTTTGTAACAGATGATCTTTTGTGTTTGTTAGAATTGAGAGCAACGGTCAAAGGGGAGTCTGTTGGTGCATGTTTTGTGACCGTCGCTATGCAATTCTGTTCAGCATTGTGGAAGTACGAAGTTAGAGCAACTTCGCCATAGGCGAAGTTAGAACAACTTCGCTTTGGGCGAAGTTGTAACAACTTCGCCTACAGGCCCAAGCCCGCGAAGTTTATATATATATGTGTGTCTTGTTTAGGTTTGGGATCCAGAAAATAAGAGTGTTTGTGTGTTCAGTTTATTTATCTAGAGAGAAACAGAGAGGGAGAGTCGTGTGGGACGACCCAAGATAGAGCTCACCTCGGGTCAGCCGTGTCGTTTGTTTTCATGTTTGGTATGTAAGTGTTGTTGGAATTACGTGTGCCCGAGACACATACTTATACTAATGTGGCTAACTGTGTTTGATCCAAGTCGGGTCATACCCAATAACAAGCTAGACGACACCAAATGTATTCTTTAATGATTTGATCATTTAAACGAATACCGAACACTACGTGTTTAGAAAATTGGTTTTCTAAACAAACACACTTGAGGATTTAAATAAATTATCTGGATAATTTGTTTATATAAAATAATTATTTAATTGGTTAAATAATTACATAAATGTATGTGCATTTTATAAAAATGAGTTTTATAAAATAAATGGAGATGTTTTAAATGTTAAAACAAAACAACTATAAAATAAATAAAAAAAAAAAAAAAAAAAAAAAAAAAAAAAAAAACCGGCCACCCCATGTGGGTGGAGGTTTTGGTCCAACCAAATGTTTTGTCCTTTTGTGTTGACCATCCCTTTATATCTCCATTCAAATTACATGCATTTGAGTCTTGTCCCCTTCTTGGATTCTCAAGTAAACTTTTGAATTTTTCAAACTCTTTTCTCTCTATACACCCCACGGCTCATTTGGGGATTTTGGGAGAGCTTGGTGAGCTTGTTTTGGTGTTCATAATTCCTAGCAATCAACTTGGTGTTATCACAAATAGCTTGGGGTATCACACTCTTGAGGTCTTCTTCTTTGGAGGCTTGCCATTCATCCACCATCATCTTCAACAACTTGCTTGTTCTTCTAAAGGTAGAAGAAGGTACAATTTACATTTTGTGAGCATCTTGTTCTTGTAATTTTGATCCTTGTTCATTGGTTTTTAGTTTTAACATAATGGTATGTTTATAACAAGTTTTAAAATCTAAGCTTCCGTTGCGTTTTCTAGTTAAATTTGGTTAACTTGAACTTTGATAATCTTGTATAAAAACCAACAATGGTATCAGAGCCGGTTACAAGGACTTATGCTTCTTACATGTTCATAGATTTCGGGTTTTTCATGGGTGAAAAAGGGGTCCGAAATTTGGGTGGATTTTACCCCTCATGGATTTGTAAGATCTTGACATGCATGAAAGATCTTAGGAAACCATTAATAACATTTGGATGTTGAAAATAAAAAATAATAATAATAAGATGGGCCGTAGCCTCTTGGGGGGGGGGGGCCGATTCCTTTTGGTGATTTAGGGCATTGGTTGCTTAGGTTGCATGCTTAGAACATTTGGTATGTTTGGATGTGTCATAACCGAAACCTAGACCTTGGATGTGTTGATTGTTGTTTGTGTATGTTGATTATGTTTATTATTCAATATGGTTGTAATAATTCATAATCTTAGGCTTGTGTAATTTATTTATTCATAAGTTGGTTTGTAATAAATAGATTAGTTGCATTTTCTTTTTTTTAGAAAAATATGTATTAGGATACATTTTGTAAAAATTGAAGATGCAAGAATTGGTGGATTTGGGCCTTGGACCGAAATTTTGGGCTTGTTGGGCCTCACCGGCCCATCATGGGATTCAAGCCCATTAGGCCCATAAATTTCACTCTTGGGCCCAAGAAGACTTTTGGAAGTTTGGAGCCCATTAACAAGCCCAACAAGAACACAACAACTTGGAAAGGATACTTGAAGCATTTGGATGCAAGGTCAAGTGGGAGTCAACATTCCATCCTTGTGTCATGTTTTGTCCCTTAGGTGTGACTTATGACCTATACTTGTTTCGGCTAACAAGTATGGTCAAACTTAGCGGTTCTCGGTTATGACTATATTTTGCATGTGTTTGCTTGGTTGTTTGTTTTACTTATTGTAATGTGTGGTTGATAGATATTAGGATATCCAAACCGTCACATAGGAACGACAACAAGCATAAAACGGGTTCTAATATATATTTGGTAATATCGCGTCAATTAGTTTAATTAAATGGGTTTATTAAAACTAAGCGATTACTCACATATAATAAAATTGGTTTTATTATAACTTGAACCTTGAAAATTGGTTTTCAAAATCGCCATATTACTAAATGCATGTTAGGATATGGCATAATGTTTTTCAAACTAGAATATTGGAAAACTTAAAATCCCTTTTTCATAATTACCAAGGAAACAAGTCTTACACCATCCTTTTGTATGACACTTAACGTATTAGGGAACTTTAAATGGGATAAAGGTCACCTAACCATTTTGAGCAAACTAATATACTTAGGGTAATATTAACATATTTGTGGGATAAAGGTCACCTAACCACTTGTATGTTAATCTTACATGTTTATACAAGTAGGACGACTTGAATTGGAAACCATGTGATAAAGGTCACCTAAGCATAGGATCCAATGGTGTTGATGGGATAAACATGCCAACACGAAATAAGGATTTCGAATGGTCCCATACCTCTAGAAGTTGCAAAGGGTTGCAATTGTCAAGATTGACTACCTTGTTAAATCAAATAACGGGATAAAGGTCACCTAACCGAAATTTGATTTATCGTTGGATTCTAGAATTTAATTATTATTTTAAAATTTGGAATAAAAGGGTATTAATAATTAAATTGTTTATAATACTAAAATAAAACTTTGTTAAATTTTTGTAGATGGCCGCTAACAATGCAAACACCTCTACCCATAACACCCGTAACCTATCCTTAAGAACCATCCTTGAAAAGGATCGTCTAAACCATAATAACTTTATGGATTGGTATCGCAACTTAAGAATAGTTCTCAAACAAGAAGAGATATCATATGTCTTAGACGATCCCATTCCCGATGAGCCTAACGTGGAAGATGAGGAGGCGTATAACGATTGGGTCAAGTACACCAAAGATTCGGTGCAAGCCTCTTGCCTCATGTTAGGGACTATGATTCCCGAAATCCAAAAGGATTTCGAGCATCATGGGGCATACGACATGATAACTCAATTGAAGGAAATGTTTCTTCAACAAGCTAGAGCGGAACGTTTCGAAACGGTTCGAGCGTTTCATGCATGTCGTATGGAGGAAACCCAAAGCGTCTCATCTTATGTCCTAAAGATGAAAAGCTACATCGAAAAGCTTCGTAGGTTGAATTGTCCCGTGTCTAATGAGTTGGCTACGGATTTGATCCTCAACTCTTTGACCAAAAGGTTTGAAACCTTTGTCATGAATTATAACATGAATGGATGGGACAAAAGCATTGGTGAGCTTCACGCAATGCTAAGAACGGCCGAAGCGGGAATGGGTAAAAGGGTTTTACCCGTTCTAACAATCAATGAAGGGAAAAGGGGACATAACTCCAACCCCAAAGCAAGTGTTGCTAAGGGCAAGGGCCACGTTCAAGGAAAGGGAAAGAGGAAAGCCATCACGCCCATCAAACCGAAGGAAAAAAAGCAAAAGGTTGCGGCGCAAGATCCATGCTTTGAGTGTGGAGAGATAGGTCATTGGAAAAGGAATTGTCCGACCTATCTCAATGCGTTAAAAGATAAGAGGGATGCGGGGCATACCTCAGGTATTATCTTTACTATACATATTGAACTAAATGTTATTTCTTCAAATACATGGGTACTTGATACCGGATGTGGAACTCACATTTGCAATTTGTTGCAGGGGTTCAAAAGAAGTAAACAACTCAACAAAGGGGACATTAGTCTCTTTATGGGCAATGGAGCAAGAGTTGAAGTCCAAGCCCAAGGAGACTACTTGTTAAAGCTTCCAAGTGGTTTGGAAGTAATTTTGAAGAATGTTTTGTATGCTCCTAAGTTAAGGAGAAACATTATTTCCGTGTCCCTTTTAAAACAATGTGGCTTTGATTTTAAATTTATGGATTATGATATTCATGTTTTGATGAATGGCATATTTTATTTTAAAGCTATACCCATAAATGGTATATATGAAATAGATCAAATTGGTACGTCACATAGTAGTTCAATGTACAATGTCAACACCAAGAAACTCAAGAAGGACTTGGGTGATTCCTATCTTTGGCATTGTCGCCTTGGACATATAAGCAAGAATCGCATGCAAACTCTTCGCAAGAGTGGTATTCTAGAAACAAATGAGTATGATTCATTTGATGTATGTGAATCTTGTTTACAAGGCAAAATGACAAAGCAACCCTTTAATAAAACTTTTGAAAGGTCAAAAGAATTATTGGGTATCATACATTCGGATGTATGTGGTCCTTTTAGACCAATGACTAGGAATGGTGAAAGATACTTCATTACCTTTATTGACGATTATAGTCGATATGGTTATGTGTACTTAATGAAACACAAAGATGAAGCTTTTGAAATGTTCAAAGACTTCAAAACTGAAGTAGAAAGACAACTTAAGACAACAATCAAAGTACTTCGTAGTGATAGAGGAGGTGAATACCTAAGTGGTGTATTTCAAGATCATCTTAAGAGTTGTGGAATTATTTCACAACTTACTCCACCTGGAACACCACAACATAATGGTGTGTCTGAAAGGAGAAATCGTACCCTATTAGATATGGTTCGATCGATGATGGCTAGAAGCACTTTACCTCTATCATTTTGGGGCTATGCTTTACTTTCCGCTGTTCGCATATTGAATATGGCTCCAACCAAGAAAGTGGAGAAGACACCTTTTGAAGTATGGCATGGAAAGGCTCCATCGCTATCATTCTTAAAAGTTTGGGGTTGTGAAGCTTATGTAAAGCAATACACCCCAAACAAATTAGAAGTCCGATCCACTAAGTGTATCTTTATAGGTTATCCTAAAGATGATTTAGGATATTACTTTTACGATCCTAGTGAGCAAAATGTTATTATTGCTCGAAAGGGTAAGTTCTTGGAAACTAAGTTCCTTGAGGAAGGAACTAATAGTAGAACAGTGAAATTTGATGAGGATCAAGAATCACAAGATGATACACAATTGGTTAATACTAGCACTCAACAAGAGGTTGTTGAAAGTGATCAAGTGGTTGATCAAAACACACAAAACGTTCGCAGATCTGGTAGAATTAGCAATCCACCTGAAAAATATGGTTTTTTTGTAGAAGGTTGCTACGTGGTAGATTCGAATGAACCGACCACATACCGTGATGCAATGTCCAAGAATGATTGTGACAAATGGCTTGAAGCCATGAACGTTGAGATGCAATCCATGTATGACAACCAAGTTTGGGAATTGGTTGAACCACCACTCAACTCCAAAGCTGTTGGAAGTAAGTGGGTTTTCAAAAGGAAAACTGATATGCATGGAAACTTGGATACTTATAAAGCAAGACTTGTAGCTAAAGGTTTCACTCAAACTCAAGGGGTTGATTATGATGAAACTTTTTCGCCTGTGGCAATGCTAAAGTCTATTAGGATATTATTTGCCATAGCTGCACATTATGATTATGAAATCTGGCAAATGGATGTCAAGACCGCTTTCCTAAATGGATATCTTGAGGAAGATGTCTATATGGTTCAGCCTGAAGGTTTTGTCGATCCAAAACATCCTAATAAAGTATGCAAGTTAAAGAAATCAATCTATGGATTGAAACAAGCATCTAGAACTTGGAATCATCGTTTTGATGAAGAAATCAAAAGTTTTGGATTCATCAAGAACGCTGATGAGGCTTGTGTGTATAAGAAAGCTAGTGGGAGTATAATTACCTTCTTAGTATTGTATGTCGATGACATTCTACTATTTGGAAATGACATTCCAACCATGGAAAGCGTTAAGGCTTGGCTTGGAAGTAGATTTTCCATCAAGGATCTTGGTGAAGCTGCCTATATTTTGGGAATAAAGATCTATAGGGATAGGTCAAGGCGCTTGATAGGTTTGAACCAAAGTACATACATTGATAAAATCTTGAAAAGGTTCAAGATGGAAAACTCCAAGAAAGGTTTTGTACCTATTCAAAGAGGGACTATATTGAGTTCAGCTCAATGTCCAAGCTCAAAGGATGAGCAAGAGATGATGAAACAAATCCCATATGCTTCTGCTATAGGATCCATCATGTATGCGATGATATGTACTAGACCGGATGTGTCATGCGCTTTGAGCATGACAAGCAGATACCAACAGAATCCAGGAAACAGTCATTGGATGGCTGTTAAAAACATATTGAAATACCTTAGGAGAACTAAGGATATGTTTCTGATATATGGATCTGGTGAGGAGGAACTCGCTATAAAAGGTTACACGGATGCGAGCTTCCAAACTGATCGAGATGATTCTCGATCACAATCTGGGTATGTGTTCACTCTTAATGGAGGAGCTGTCTCTTGGAAGAGCTCAAAACAGGAAGTGGTAGCATTGTCCACTACAGAATCAGAATACATCGCCGCTTCATTGGCAGCTCAGGAAGCTGCATGGTTGAAGAAATTCATTACTGATCTAGGGGTGGTCTCTTCCATTCAAGACCCCCTAGAAATCTTTTGTGACAACGAGGGTGCAATTGCACAAATCAAGGAACCTCGTTCGCACCAAAAGACAAGGCACATAGAGCGGAGATTCAACTACATAAGGGATGAAGTTGAAAAGGGAAAGATATGTATTCGCAAAGTTGGAACTGATCAAAATCTTGCGGATCCATTCACAAAGCTCCTAGAAAGACCGAAACATGAGCGTCATGCGAGTGGCTTAGGACTTCGATATTCTAGTAATTGGATTTGATCTATTTTGTATTAAAGTTTAAAAGACTTTTGTAATTTAACTCTTTTATATGATTATGGAATCTTGAGTTAAATTCTGATTTTGCATGTTTAATCCATGAATAAGTTATCTTATTCTAAAAGTCCGTAGTCGATCACATTTGTGGGAACAAATATGAAGCAAGACTATTATGAACTAGGATTGGTGGATATTCATAAGGAATGAATATGGAGCATAGGTTTGCTGCCAAGGTTCATAGATATTTGTGGGATACAAATATTGGACTGACCCGCTCTCAATATTACTACATGGAGTCGATTGACTTGATCATTAGTAATTTTGAGTAAAGGAGAATTTCATATTATCCTTAGACCTGAGATGTATACTGGGTCTTGATTTTCACCAAGTATTACACTTTGACTCTCCCCTTCGCTATTCGTAAAAGATGGTACATAAGGATGAGCTCAGGTGGAGTATAAAAGTGATAGTGAGAGGCGTATACAGTCAAGAAGGAATTTGTTCCTCTTATGTGTTGAGAGTTTAGATGTCTAAGGCCTGATAAAGTTGAATTGTAAAGAGAATGATCGCCTATGTCTCTTAGATCCAACATGACATCTAGTAACAAAGGGATATAATGATAGATTCACCTAAATCATATCAAGTAAGGAACTTGAAGGGATGATGTTATTGAATGGCACTTCGTCAAACACATTAGGGGTGGTGAACTGTTGTTAGGCGGTATTCACCACTTGCATTAATTTTCTATGTATCTCGTGCAAGTGGGAGATTGTTGGAATTACGTGTGCCCGAGACACATACTTATACTAATGTGGCTAACTGTGTTTGATCCAAGTCGGGTCATACCCAATAACAAGCTAGACGACACCAAATGTATTCTTTAATGATTTGATCATTTAAACGAATACCGAACACTACGTGTTTAGAAAATTGGTTTTCTAAACAAACACACTTGAGGATTTAAATAAATTATCTGGATAATTTGTTTATATAAAATAATTATTTAATTGGTTAAATAATTACATAAATGTATGTGCATTTTATAAAAATGAGTTTTATAAAATAAATGGAGATGTTTTAAATGTTAAAACAAAACAACTATAAAATAAATAAAAAAAAAAAAAAAAAAAAAAAAAAAAAAAAAACCGGCCACCCCATGTGGGTGGAGGTTTTGGTCCAACCAAATGTTTTGTCCTTTTGTGTTGACCATCCCTTTATATCTCCATTCAAATTACATGCATTTGAGTCTTGTCCCCTTCTTGGATTCTCAAGTAAACTTTTGAATTTTTCAAACTCTTTTCTCTCTATACACCCCACGGCTCATTTGGGGATTTTGGGAGAGCTTGGTGAGCTTGTTTTGGTGTTCATAATTCCTAGCAATCAACTTGGTGTTATCACAAATAGCTTGGGGTATCACACTCTTGAGGTCTTCTTCTTTGGAGGCTTGCCATTCATCCACCAAGTGTTTCGGTTATTATATAAAAGATCTGCAGATGTGTTTATCCCGTTCGTGTGTTTGTTCATGTATGTGTGTGTGTGTAATCGTGTTCTTCGTCTTCTACACCCTAAACGAGTCTAGGAGGATTCCGCACTCCTAGACCTCGTGCGGATCTCGTATCGATCGGCGACGCCCCGGGGAGACTTACATCGCTGTTGTTAGTTGATCAAGAAGAAGAAAATGATTAAATCTTTTTCGTATGTTTCGGTTATTTCGACCAGTGAGTAATATATCAGCATATCTTCACTTTATTCAGCCAAGATAAGTGTTCTTTTACTAATTCAGACATTGTAGCCTTAATATCTTCCTTTTCATTTAACAAGAAAGCTATTTTTAGACCTTTTGATCCCAATACCAAATCTGATCTTGCATCCGAAGAGTGGATTTACTTTCCTTATCTTCTTTTTAAAATTGGCTTTACATATCCATTTCCCAGTTTAACCACCGAATTTTTCAAAGTTACTGGCTTGAGTTTTGATCAGTTGATGCTTATGGCATGGAGAGTCTTGTTTGTTCTTGAAGGCTTGCTCCAAGACCAGGACCTGAACTTTGGCGTTTATGAACTCACTTATTCTTATCATCTTCGTACCCATGGTTCTCATCGCTATCTTTTTAAAACCAAGCCTGGCGAGGATCCTCTTATCCTGAAGATTACTCAGAATGATCCAGACTGGTAGAGTCAATTCTTTTTTGTTCGTAGACACTCAATAATTAATGGTGAAGACCTTCTCTTGCTTTGGGTTACGAAGGGTAGGATTACTATGTTTTGAAACCTTTATATTTTGTTCCTTTGCTAATCTTGATTAATTTGTGTAGGTTTAAACTTTTCCAAACTTACCCTCCCCATGAAGATACTGCTGATAGTTTGAAGCTTGTGTTTGAGTTTGATCTTGCCTAAAGGAGTTTTGCTTTCAAGTCCCTAAGTGTTGAAGCAATCTCTGAATCTCATTAGTCCAGACTTATCATTTCTCAAGGTGAAGATCCTTCATAAGTTGATTAGTATGAGTAAATTTATTTAAATACGCGACTAACTTAATGTGATCCTTAGCCGGATTAAAGAAACTGAGTCTTGATTTCGAGTTAGAAGATATTTATAGCATCCTCTCCTCCGATGGTATGGATATTACTGAAGAGAAGCCTGATCCTTCCATCTGTAAACCGGAAACAAAAATTTCTCCCTCTGTTCCTCTTAAGAAACCCTGAAAAAGAAGAGGAAGGCTTATGATACTTCTCATCAGGCTTAGAATCCTTTCGATGGCTTAGACCATGAAGAGAGTCTTGAAAAGCTGGAAGCCTCCATTCGTTTAGTAATTGATCCTTTATTCTTGAAATATTTATTTATTTTCTCATGCCTTATCTTTTTAAAATGTTACAGGGGATCAATAATCCTTGCTCTCGTTACTAAGGGATGGAAATGCATGCCAGGCGGATGGTGAGAGATATGCAGAACGAGGAGAAGCTTGCCAAGGCTAGAAGGGAGAATATGGACCATCTAATCAAAGAGCTTGACTCCATGACAAAGAAGTGTGGCCAGTTGGAATCCTTGAATGCTCAAGTGAAGATGATATGGAGGCTCAGCATGCTAAGTAATTGTAGAGGTATGTGGCATGTGTGAATAAGAAGATTGCTCTCATCATTGCTCAGGATCGGTTGAAGATGGCTGAACAAGCTGCTGCCAAGGGTCTAGACGTTTCCTTCTGTGATACTCAAGCATGGGAAAAGACGGTAACATCTCTTAAAGGTGGAGGATCTACTGGGTTTAAGGATCTTGTGGTTGATGATGATGATGTCAAGAATGGTGAGGAGGCTGGTGGTTTGAAGGATGCAGCGAATGTGGCTACTGAGAAGGATAATGAATTCGCTGATGCAAAGGCCTGAATCCTTTTGTTCAATGCTTTAATGGTCTGACCCTACGCAGTCATTGACGTTTAACAACTACTATGAAAACAATATCTTTTATGTATTCCCTCTGTTGTTTTTTAATATAATTTACTTTCTGCACTTAGAACCCTGAAGACTTGGGTGGATGGATCCTTCTTTTGGATGAAGCCCAGTCATTTTAATTTTTTACATATGAATCTTTTGACTTTAAACTTTTTGTTATTGATATTTATCCATAGGATTGCCCCCTCCACGGAATACTTAGAAATTTGTTAATGAATCTAGGATCCATTCTTCTAAAATGTTTTGGGATCAAGGATCCTTTAGAGTAATCTTTGAAGAGTTTTTACTTTTTTGTATCAAGGATCCCTGGGAATAATCCCTAAATGTGTTTGGATCATGGATCCCTAGGGACATGCCCTAACTTAAGTATCGTAGGTGACATGTAAATGTTGAAGTTTTTGCTTAACATGATGGTGTTAACTCTTTAGATGTGGACAAGCCTGTATTTTCTTGGAACTCCATCCGAACTTTGAATGACATGTGAATGCCAAATTTTCTGAGTGACACGTCTGCCACATTTTTGAATCCTTGGTATAACCAACAATATCGTAATTGCCTGTAACCATTATGTATACAGATCCCGCCATCTTGAATTAACCTTAGATTTCGTGCGCTCCTGGCGAGGTATAGAAACCCATATGCTAGAAAGATGAAAACATTTAAACCTTTGAAAGGATTTGAATTCCTTAAACATAAGATTGATGGTTAGTCTCTGTCTTTTATCTTGATCCTTGGAGATCTCTGCAAAACCTTGAGAACTTTCCATCCCCTGATTTGATGGTATTCTAGAATGTAATCCTGGGCACCAGAACACCCACTTGAAATCTTTTGATCCTGAGCACCAAACACCAAGCCACCATCGTCAGATCCATCCCAATATACCACTCAATACGTTGATAGAAGACTCTATAAATACCCTTTATTTATATTCATTTCCTCAATTTGTAGAATCTTTAGGTTTACTATTCATTCATCCCTAGTTTTCAAATTCGGTGCCTACAATTCATGGTATGATCATTAATCTTTTAATTTCCATTTACGATCTATTATTATTCATTTAGCATGAATGATCTTCATATATACCAGTTTCGTACGTAGGGTTTGTTAGAGATGATTTTAGGGCAAAATAGTAATTTATCCATTTTAGTAATGTTCTTTATGAACATTACAGATACAGATAACATATTGATTCTAATTCTTATTAATAATTGGATGTATAGATGGCTCGTATCAAGCAAACTGCTCGTAAGTCGACAGGAGGAAAGTCCCTAGGGAAGCAACTTGCAACCAAGATATATATTATTTCTATAAATATATTCCTTTTTTTTATATTACCAAATTCACATTGATTTTGGAGGCTTAACTGGTTGATAATGATTAAATATTCATTGCAGGCTGCTCATAAATCGGCTCCAACCACCAGTGGTGTGAAGAAGCCTCACAGATACAGACCTTGAACCGTTGCTCTTCGGTTTGTCACTCACACTAATTTATAGTTATATTTTCATTTGTGATCTGAATCATTGTTTCCATTGCTTATGTATTGATTTGGTGTTGGTTGTGTTCAGTGAAATCCGTAAATACCAAAAGAGTACTGAGCTTTTGATCAGGAAGTTGCCTTTCTAGAGGCTTGTTCGTGAGATTGGTCAAGACTTTAAGGTTAGTTATTTTTTTCGAGTTATGTAACATTACTGTACAGTTTTTATGGGTTTTGTGATTTATTTTTTGTGAATGAATGTTGCAGACAGATCTGCATTTCCAAAGTCATGCAGTGCTAGCATTGCAAGAAGCAGCTGAGGCTTACTTGGTGGGATTGTTTGAGGACACGAATCTGTGTGCAATTCATGCGAAGCGTGTGACTATCATGCCAAAGGATATTCAGTTGGCTAGGAGGATTAGGGGTGAAAGGGCTTGATTTTTTGTTGGTGATTTTGGTTTAGTTTTAGTTTTGGCCTTTGAATGTTTGGTGTCATTGATATGTTACGTTTGACGGTTGAATGGATGGATGATGGGAAATTGTAGTTCCTCATCTTATTTTGTTGCAAAAGTGTTTGGTTTGGTCTCTTATTTGTGTCCTGTTATGAACAAGTTTTTACGTGATTGGTTGGGATCTGGGAACCAAATATGTATTCTGTTTGTCAAAATGATTTGTATTGAGCCTGATTCGTTTTGCTTAGAACCTGCTTTGACTCTTAACCCGTATCCAAATTCGCAGTGCTCATAACCAAATCTGTTCGACCTGAGACATTGATTAGGCCTATGATGTTCAGTTGAAAAATTTTTGAAGAGTCCAAACAGTTTAAGCAAGTTTTATTAGGCGTATGACGTTCGGTTTAAAATGATTGAACAGTCCATACTGTTCAAGTAAGTTGGCAAGTTGGTCTAGTTCAAGGTCTAAATAATTTTATTAAAAGTTCGATTTAATATAGCCGTTGTGTAGCCGTGAGGGAACCGGTTTTTGATGTCCATGAACCATATAAATCGATTTGTTATCCATTGTTTTACCACCAAACTCAAAATCACTAAAAATACTTCTCGGTTTACACTCGTTTTACAACCCCAACCAACCTATGCCTCCTTTTTTTTCACTTCCACCACTTCTTAGTTGTTACTATGGAAAGCACCAACAAGGCTAACAAGAAGGCTTCTACATCCGTTTTGATTGACACGGTTCGTGTTGAAGAAGACCCCGAAGTTGGGCGGGTCCTAACGCATACCCCCAACGAAGATGTATGGAAGAATTAGGATTTGGTTGAATTGATCAATGGTGACGTTAAGGCTCGTTACAAATTTTGTGGCACTTTCTTATAGCAAGATTCCAAATCGACTTTAAAAAAGCACATCAACAAAAAATTTTGCAAGGCCTTGAAAGAATTTCCCGCAACGGACCACGTCGAATTGGGTCGAGAGGTACACTTTTTCGTTACAACATGAACCGGGTTCATGATAGAATGCCGAAGTTTGTTATTCAACAAGGTTTGCCGTTTAACCACTTTGGCAACCCCGAGTTGACGGCCATGATTCGAGAAAGTCTACCACACACATGTAAGTCGTACTACCCTTAGACGTCATTGTCTCAAATTGTGGGAGTGTGCAAAAAAAAAAAGATTTAATCGGATTTTTTTCAAACTTTACAAACGAGTATGAGCTTAACTAGTGATATTTGGTTGGCCCCACACAGGTTACCGGAATCCTACGTTTGTATCACCGCTCATTGGGCCGATCTGGTGTCTTGGAAACTAATGAAACGCACTGTTAGGGCATGAATTTTATGCCGAGGATCCATTATCCTTGACTATCTTGTGGATAGATTATCCTTAAGATATGTATTAGGTTATGAAGGATCATTGATCCTCGTTATTATTTGTTTACTAATGATTGCATTTTTAGTGGTGATGTGTTAGCCAGGTATAACAACTTATGGATCAAGTCAACCGTATATCTCACTACAAGGCATCTGTAGCATATGGTCGAGATTGAAGACTAAGCTAAAGAAAGAAGTAACAGAATAATAAGACCAATTACTGAGTACTAAGGACAAGATATGTTATCATTGAAGAGGTTCTTGGATCAATTATCCTCATGGAGTATTCTCTAGCTGAAGTCTGGATCCAGGATCCTTATTCAACATAGCTATTAATGGACGATTTTAGTATGAAGACTGATGTTTAAATAACAACGGCTCCTAGACTTAGTCTACCACTTATTTCGTCATTAAACGTCTACTAGCACGTGGTCAAAGAGCACGATGGAAGAGAGTGGAAGACTAGCGGATTTTTAGGACCTAGTAGCTAGTTAGTTATTTTTGTTTCCTTTATAAACAATGAGTTGTGATCAACCCTAGGACATGGTTCACTAGTTTACTACTGCAGATTTTAGCACACAAGTTCTCTGTAATTTCACACACACTTAGCTCGATTGTAATCGTTGATCAACAACTCCAACCCTTGTAACCTTTTTTGTGATTAATAAATTGGTGATCGACAAGTTTTCATCACCGGGGTTTTTTTCTTTTGATCTGAACAAGATCAAAGGGTTTTTCCTCACAACAAATCTCGATGTTCACTCCATTTTCATTCATTTAATCGATACTATTAGCATAGCACTATTCCTCACTCTTACAGATTTGGATACATTATCCTTAGCTGATTTTTATCCAATTTGGCTATGTGATTTATCATAAAATATTCCTCACTCTTAAAAACTTATCATAAAATATTCACCACCTTGTTATGTGATTTTTTTTCATGTTCTATGTGTTGCACATATTATCAAATTGGTTGTTCAACAAGGTCTCGGCAATGAAAACATGGAACTCAGTTTGAGTGCTTTAGATTTATGTTACAAGATATTTTCAAAAGTGGTAAAAAAAGACATTTTGAATATAAAAACTATTGCAAATCGGTTGAAAGAAAATATTTGGTTGGGACGTTCCAACCCGTTGGAACTCAACTTATCTTATGCTCAAGTGAGCTTTTGCCCAACAGGAAATATTACAAAGTTTTATAACACTCATCAATATTATCCATAAATAGTGTTGGAACCTGTAATTATCAATCCAATAACAATTAACAGATTTTCAGATCTATTTATAATAGATTAATACCTTAACTATAGATCTAGCTCATATTTATCTTTGATTCAGTGTTTTATGTGTGTATATATTATCAGTATGTATATAATAGTAATTGCATAATATTAGGATGAAGATTGAGAGAGAGAATCTGAACAAAGTTTCGTTAATTAGCTCTCAAAACTTAAATTAAACGTGAACAGTGTTCACTATATATAGAAGATAGGTCTGGTTTGCTAACATCCCCTAGCGAACCAGACGCTACTTTGTTACATACATAAATCAGACGAAACACCCCCTGATTCGTTAACATCCCCTAACGAATCAAGAGGGAATAAGCTTAAGTCTTAGTTCGCTAACATCTCCTAGCGAACTAGACCTTACATATAACGAACTAGACAATAACTTAACTAATTATTACATTAAAAAATAAGACAAATACGTTAACGATAATTACAAAGACTCAAGACGCAAAACCGTGCACTAACAGACACCCCCTCGTCTTGAGCTCTTTGTCTTTAAATTACTTTAAGCTTTTGGACTGCCAGTCTCTGCAACTATGAATTCCATTTTCATGACAAACACGCACAACGTGTTGGAATTGCATAGCCAGGTCGTAGTCTTCATGGCGCTCGAACAAAATTTGTTTCCTGTGTAGCACGTCATTGTTTGTTTCAGATAAATTAACCAACCACATCGGGTCGATTATCTTGATAAATTTAGTCTTCAGTCCTCTACCATGAACAATGACGGCCTCGCCAGTACGATTGTCATAATACCAGCGGTTGAACGAGAGATACATATATTGGGGCATTGTCTTCACCGGTACCTGTTTCATCATTTTCGGCGGCTTTACCTTAAGGACCAGTTTCCTCCAGCCAGTCCTAGGGTCAATCTCGTCAATACGCTTACGTCTCGAGACCTGGGGCTTGAAGAACTTGAAGCCATGATTGAACTCGAACAGTAAGTGTTGATGAAACCACTCAGCTGTTCGGTAACCCCCACGATTGATAAATGGACGTCTCGCGAGGGTACGAACATCCCAACGCGGTAAAGTAAGAACGTCCATTATCGTTTCATAGTACTGGATCCCATTCTCCCATTTAATAATACATACTTTGAGCTCAGAATCATAAAGCCATGAGACAATATCACCATGTACCTTGGAAACAGTCTTGAAGGAGGTCACTTGGTATGCTTTGACCCAAGCTGCTTTGTCTTTTCGTTCCTGATCTACATAACGATGTGCCTGAATAATCTTACCCGCAGCTTTAAATCTGAAACAACTCAGAATCTCCTCAACAGACGGATCAAAAGGCGAACCAGAATATAAACCCTTTCCTTTGGACTTCTTTTCAAGATGGTCTTCTGCTTCTTTAATTATTTCTTTATGAAATACTGGAGCACCTTGATCAACATTTGTGTGTTGATACAAGTTCGGATACTCCTCAGCAGTTACGTCTTCCATCTCAATATCCTCATCTTCATAAATAAAGTCCATATTCATCTGAATTAACGGATCATCCGATATACCTTCCTCATTCACCACTTCGACATCAGGCTCAGTCCCTAAGCAGTCAACTGATCGTCATTCAACCCAAGTAGTATGGAAATCTGCTCCCATGTCAGAGACCTAACGACAAACTCACCAACCTCCATCTCATCTTTGTTCACCACACTTCTAACCACCCCCGAACCATCTAAAAATATCACAGTGTTGGCTGCAATCATCTCAATTGGCTTAGCGGCAGTTGGATCTTGATACACAACAACTTGTTTTCCCGAGTCCTCACCACCACTGGTACCAGCACCGGAAGATGAACCGTGCGATTGTTTAGGCTCACCACCTGCACCAGACTCGTCAGGTGTGACATTCATGGCAAAACGAGGTATACTATATTATTTACGTAACAAGTAAACGATAAATCGGTTAATTCGTAGTGCTTAAACGAGTAACCGACCGATACTAATTATGACCCGTATACATACTGAGGGGTCATATACAAGTTATATATATGTTATAGAGGCTAACATATTGATATTTAGGCCTTAGTACGTTTAAAACTCTTTAAACGAAAAAGGTTTCGTTTATCGATACACTATAAGCTTAAACGCAATCGTTAATGTCAAAACAAGCATTGTAGCATCCGTTAAGCCGAAAAAGATTTATAAAACACTTATATGACATGTTCTAAGCAATCCGTGAAAATATTTTGGAATTTTACAACGAGTCAGTACGTTTTTCTTATTTTACAAAAATAAGCTGAAAAACACTCGTTTTTACGCTATTTCTCACACCCGAATTAATTTTCTTGCGAAAAACCGAACCCGAACTAAATTTGAAGTGGGCTTTTCATGTTTGGGCTTGTATAATAAGAGTAATGGGCCAAAACAGCCCATTAAGGGACTCCAAGATTTCCGATCGGACAGCCCATTCTATACTTCACATTTATTTTTTTTATATAACTTCATTCTTAAGCTTTCTTATTCATTATAACATACAAAACTTTGAAGTCCAAGCAGCACTAGCTCTGTTCTATCAGCTTCTCTTCAAAAACCCTAAGGTAAGATCAAATTCTATGAAGATTTAACCAAGTTTGATTTATATAATTAACATATAAACATGTTTTAGTTAGTTTTAAACATGTTTAACCATCCAAAAAGCCTAAAAATCAAGTAAAATTATGTTTTGATGTTAAACATGTTTACAAACCAGGAACATATACTTTTTTGGTCAAAAACACGGATTAGAACATGAATACAACGTTTTTACGGTTAGAAAGTTTGGTTTGAATCCAAAACCGAAACCCTAATTATCAAGGCTGTTACATGGATGATTTATGCTTGGTTTGATGTTATATGATATGTAGATATACTGAGTTTGCAACCCGAGACCCGGAAAGTCGTTTAAGCTAGCAAAATTCATCGAAAACCGACAAGGTAAACCCGTAACACTCGTTTAGGGGCTGTTTAGTATTAGGTTATGACGTGCTTGTTGTTAGCTTGTGAAAACTTGCAGGGACATTAGGGATCATATAAATGAGTCCCTGTTCAAATTTGGTAATTTTTCGATAAACGGAGAATATTTGGTGAATTTATTCCCGTTTATGAGCGTTTATTTGGGAAAAATAGCTAAACATATTGAAAAATTATGAAACTTGGTTTTAGAGTTTAGTATGTGATGGTAAGATCACTGGTAAAGTTTGGGAATCATTGGAAATGTCTAAGTATGGTTTGTGCGATCATGGCTTAACCGAATTTTAACAGCCGAAAAACGCACAAAAAGGCATTTTGTCAAAAGAGTTAAGTTCTGGAAATTTTGCAGGGGCTATGTAATGACATTGAGGTCATTGGTAAAAATTATCAGATTTTTCGGAGGTCGTTTGATATAAACGGGCCATTTATTACACGATTATAACCTATTAAATGAATTTTTATAAATAAATAAATAATCATAAAATTTCTGAAAATATTTTTATAAAATTCTCCATCTCTTAATGTATTTTTACAAAAATTTACATAATTTATATATAAGTACATATTTAGTTATGATTAATCAAAGAATTAAATTATAATTGTTTTAACGAAACCGGCAGTTTTGTGTTTAACGGACTGACTGGTATGTCAAAATGTCAAAAGTGGCCAAATATCATATTTTTGAATGATATTAATAAAAACGAACTTTTTACGAGAATTCCGGACAAATCGGGTGGATTGTGCGCGTTTTGTATAATCAAACCCGTGTGAAAACGGAAACGAGCCCTGCAATCAAACTAGACACCGAAACTTTAAAATTCTTTCATAAATCAAATTATTTTATTAATCAATATATTTACTTAAGTTTTATGTGATCTTACCTAATCCCGAAACGTATAAACGATCAACTGAGCTAGGCTCGAAAAACGGTGAAACTGAGCCAAATCCAGTTTTAAACATTTCATGGTATACAACGTCACAATCTAAGACTATGGTCATGTTCTGGGCTAACAGCTATACCCAGATTATCTATACAGCCCGACTTAGCTTGAACACTGTACTAGTATTAACGATACGATACCGTTTATAGGAATCAGGCTATAAACGAGACATCTGACTTATTGATACGTGATTTCTGTGCGAACTACGATAAGGTGAGTTTCACGACCCCCACTTTCTAGACTGTTTTACGAACTTTTGGGGTGAAAAGCATGTTTACATATACTGATATACTTGAAAACGTGTGATGATTTGGATTATCTAAGTACTAACACTTGACAAGTCCCCACAAACACAAGTGATTAACTTCGTGCCGGTGGCGTGTGGATAGTACTATCGGTTTGACAAACCCAACTGTGACAGAGCCGGTGGGGTAAGCCGGAACATATGTAAAACCAGTTGCACATTGTCATTATATATTTACATACTGCTATGTGGTCTTAGACATAGTACATACTTGGGGCAAAATGGCTGTTAAATGCCAACGGGAGCGCATGGGCAGGAGAGGCCATGCAGTATAGCTCGTTTCGGTTTCACTTGTGGCTTAGTATAATACATCATACACAGACATATATACATACACACTGTAAACTTTACGAACTCGTGAACTGATTTCATTAATACTCGTGAAACTTGAAACTCACCAACTAGACGTAGTTGACCCGTTTTAACATGCTTTTCAGGTAAAGCAAAAGTGGAATGATTTGCTTACATGCTTGGTGTTAGGAAGAAAGTTGAATAGCTGTGAATAGACGTTGATATAATACTGTATAAGAAGCTTGTAAACCGGTTATGTGTTTTTCACCTAGTTTGTAAACATAGTACCTACCAATGTAATATGATGTAAATTAGTTGTTGAATTTTCTTTATAAACAATGTGGTTGATACCAGTGTTATCTGTTACATTCCCGAATTACGCTTCCGCGACTACCTAGTCGGGGTGTGACAGAAGTTGGTATCAGAGCCATTGGTTATAAAGAATTAGGATGTCCCTTAGGATACCCTAAGATAACCGTAGGCTCGATTAACTCTGGGAATAAAATAATATTAAATAATATACTCGAATGATTCTCGTGATGAACGCGAATGGACAAGTGGGTTATTATGGTCCGGAACGTAATAACAGACTTGTTTGTACGAGGAAGTTCGAGAAGAAGTCGATAAACAATCGAATAGGTAAAAACAGCAACATATGTGCATAAAATATAATAATAGATAAATATTTGTGTATATAAACGATTATTTGTGCTTATGTGTATAAATACCTACACGTATCTTACTATGATTAATATAGAAGGATATTATTCTTATCACTAACCATTGTGCAGGAATATGTCAAGAACTACTGATCGTTTACCTAATACCCTACCAACAAGGCCTGAGGAGGAAGAGGAGGATCCGGAAGAGGAAACTGAGGAGGAACCAGAAGAAATAGAAGAAGGTGCAGATGCGGTAATTCCACGAGAGGTACCTTTAGATCAACCCGACTTATCGGGTTACCGTTGTGACACCTACCCCCCTAGGGAATCCCTAGGAATGCTGCAGGACAGGGAGCTACTAGTGCTTATCATTCACCTGTTAGAGCACCCAGATCCCCTACTCCACCTGTACAGCATACACCAGTACCCCCACCCACTATTAGAAACCGTCAGACCGCTCGCATTTCAGTGCGTCCACCTGAGCACACTTCTCTCCCACCTCGATCTACGTACCATAGGGGAGAAACATCACATGTCCAGGTCACTGAGATACCTATTCCTACTTGGGGTTTACCCGCCCCGGTACCCGAGCCACCTCGTCATTCTGATTCAGCATGGTTTGGTTTAGCGACTGATCAGCTTGTAGACCACTCACATTCTATAAATAACCTAAACCTGCATAGACATGATATGCAAGATCACATGCGGTACATGCAGCAAGAAATCAGAATTGTGCAAAGTTCCAGTGCTCACAGCCACGGGCGTCAGGATCGAGCGATGATACTACTGGGGGTATGCTTAACGGTTAATGCGGCCCTAGTGGCTGCTGTTGTTTGGTTGTGGCTCCATGTTGCAAAGAATGGATAGGACATAATAGTCTAGCCTTATGTATATAGTCTTTTGATATCCCAAGCAGCATTTTGTTACAGCATGTTGGGCTGACTTGGGAGTTGTTTGTGGTTTAGTACTATTTCAAGCACTGGCCCTTATCGGGTTATGTCTACATGTCACTTAGTGACAAATTTTGATACTCATATACAAGCGCTGGCCTATACCAGGTTAAGCCTATGCGCTAATTTTGGATGCATATGTACAGTAATGATTATAATTAATGCAAACGTGTTTTCTTTGGCATAGTTATGTGTTGTGAAGGTGTAATACCGTAAAGTTGTATTGATCATAGTGAAACGATATTGATTATTATATAATTGATTATTCTATAGAATGGCCCCGAGGAAAGCAAACCCTTTGTCTGAGGCGGAAGTGGCCGCAATGATTGCTCGTCAACTGCAAGCAGTGATACCAACAATTGTAACACAAGTCACTGCAGGCATACGTGCTAACAATACTGTTAATCAACCTACGAGCACCACCACGGCCACTGTTAATACACCTCCGCCGGACACTAATGTAGCCCCGGGTGTTACTACCCCGGTGAATACTGATAATGTCATAAATAATAATAACACTCTCCAAACTATGAATGTCACTGGGAACCCAGAACCTGTTGTGCACCCTGATAATATCCCGAACCCAAACTCTGTACCGGTTGTTAACACAACTAACAATGATAATACTCGGACCAATACCGATAATAACAATAATAATAACCGAGAACCCCCGCGTCAGGAGTACTCATACAAACAATTTACATCATGTAACCCGATTGATTTTAAGGGTATTGAAGGACCTAGCGGACTGGTCAAATGAATAGAAAAGACCGAATCAGTAATTAATATCAGTGAGTGTCCACCGAACCGCGTGGTCAAATATGCTACCAGTATGTTTCTAGACCAAGCGCTGATGTGGTGGAACACGGTAGTCCAAATAAGGGGACAAGATGTTATTAATCGTATGTCATGGACTGAATTAAAAACCCTCATGCTAGAGCATTTTTGTCCTAAAAGTGAGATTCAGAGGTTGGAACACGAGTTATGGAATCTGGAAATGAAAGGAGCAGACCATGTGGGATACACGAATCATTTTAACGAACTGTCCCGCTTAGTTCCGTGGTTAGTTACACCGGAAGCGAAGCGAATTGAACGTTATATCTGGGGACTGACCCCTGCTGTGAGAAGTATAGTGAATTCAGTTGCCCACCCGACATTAGAAAGTGCTGTATCTCAAACGGGTGTCGTTACTTTTGATCTGATGAGAAGTGGAGTGATAAGGATGCCAGGTGAAACAACAAGTTTAAAACGAACTGATTATGGAACAAGAATGCAAGGAAACCCTCAAAACAAGCGGGCTCGTCCGAATACCCGAAGTTATGCCATGACCAGTTCTAATGTTAAACAAGAGACCTATAAAGGGACGTTACCGAAGTGCAGAAGATGTAACTTTCATCATGTGGGTGATTGCAAACAGATCATTTGTCAAAAGTGTGGAAGAACGGGACACTATGTGTCACACCCCGGTCGTAATGGCGGAAAACCGAGGCGTGGCGACTAGGTCGTGATTGATTGAGCACAATAGTATAAAAGTCTAAATGCATAAACATAACCAAACTGTCAAATATTACATCATCCAGGTAACATGAAACAAATTGTTTTAATACAAAATATCAAGTTTCCAAACAACTCCTAGCCTAGCCTTCATCTCTCTAAGGCCTCTATCAGCTATTAGCTACTTCCTGCTTCATTTCCTGAAAACATGTAATAAACGTCAACTACAAAAAGTAGATGAGTGAATTCATAGGTTAACTAATACTGTAGTGATAAGCCCTACACAAGCATACTAGGCTAAGTTGTAGGGGTTTATATATAGGGTGTACCATCGGCTAACCCACCACTCCTACAACTTATCCTACTATGCTTGGTATGCTTATCATCTCAACTGAATCTGCAAGAGTTTCGTATAAAGATTCCAATTATTGC
>NW_027502846.1:0-54309 GCF_021521415.1 Bidens hawaiensis
GGGCCGCGGCCCAGTTTGGCTCAAAGAAAGTAAATTTACCAATTACAGTACATATAAGGTGTTCTTTCCATTTTTTCTTTTTCGCCTTAAAAAAATAAAAAGAAAGAATCTCGGCTTTTTCTCGATTCATTCACGTTCCTGGTTAAACTGGACATAAGTTATTACAAAAATAATTTATTTTGCCCTCTATATTATCTATTGTTAGGTATTACGTGTACGCGGCTGACCCGAAAGGAGTCGGATAGGGTGACAGAAATCAACACAATACAACGGTATTTCTAATTGATTTCTAAAACGAATAACGTGTACCAAGTAAACGCAGCGGATAAACGAGAAGTAAAACAAAACTTAAATTAGATAACCCAAACAACCAAATTAAACCAGAATATAAACCAAAACCTGAAAGCGATTACCCTTGATCCAAACTTAACACCGCAGCTTCTTTCTGGATATACTTGATTCAAACTGAACCAGCAGCTTCCTTCTGATCAAGTTCACAATATTGGCTGTTAACGGACTTCCAGATTGATGATGGTTACGGTAGTATTTGTTGTCAAACAAATACTATATATATCAATTATGATATATAATTCCTTGTATAATAATGATTGGTGACGGCGGCAGGGAATTCTCACGAACACAGACTCCAACTAATTTGCAAATCACAACTTGTTGCAATATAATAATATTAGATAGTGGCGGCAGTAGGTTCACAAAAAAACACACAATTGCTAACAATAATAATTATAATAATCGTAAAGCAGAGAGAAGATACGAACACGGGATTTACGTGGTTCGGTCACGGTGTGTAACCTACGTCCACGGGCAACGAACAGGGTCTCTTCTTTTATTAAGGTGGTAAAGAAATTACAAGATACAACATTGTTTATATAGGGAGGCTAACTAGGGTTTATATCTTTCTCCATAAGTTACAAGAAATAATATAAAACGGGCCACTAAAGTTGAGTGGGTGGCTAGCCCATTCAACCCTTCTAGTCTTCAACTGCCCAACCCAAGACGGGCCGGGGCTACACCCGTATTAAACCCAACAATCTCCCACTTGGAGCCTCGGAACGTCTTCACTTGCTCCACCTGTAAACACACCCGTACCTGTAATCTTTTGTCTTCAATATAAACCATGTCTTCTACCTGTTCGTCGCCACATCCTCAACACTATTCCTGGAGACCAACTGAAGCTACACATAGCTTCAGTTTGTCCAAGGTCACAACCTTGGTAAACATATCCGCCGGATTCCTGTCTCCCCTAATGTTGTCCAACCGAATAGTCCCATCACTGACTAAACCCCGAATGTAATGATAACGCATATGAATGTGCTTTGTTTTACCATGATACACAGGATTCTTGGCTAATTTCACAGCACTTTCATTATCGCAGTACAATGGATAATCTGTTTGTTCCCTGCCTAACTCCTCTAAGAAAGTCCTCAACCAAACAAGCTCTTTACTCGCTTCAGCAGCTGCCATATACTCAGCTTCTGTGGTTGAGAGTGCCACACTCTTTTGCAGTCTAGACTTCCAACAGATTGCAGTATCCCCCATAGTGAACACATATCCCGTAGTACTCTTATAAGTCTCCTTACATCCGCCCAAGTCAGCATCTGAAAACCCTTTAAGAATTGCATTCTTGCCTTTAAAGCATAATGCCATCTTTGAAGTTCCCTTTAGGTACTTAAGCAGCCACTTCACTGCTTCCCAATGTGCTTTCCCTGGATTTGACATGAACCTGCTAATAACTCCCACTGCGTGAGCGATATCAGGTCTCGTGCATACCATTGCATACATAAGACTACCCACTGCAGATGCATAAGGAATCTTTGCCATCTCTGCCTTTTCTCCATCAGTACTAGGAGACTGATCCTTAGAAAGTTTAATATGACTACACATAGGTGTACTTCGAGTAGCGGTTTTCTCATCGCTCATGTTAAACTTCTCTAAAATCTTCCATATGTATTTCTCCTGAGATAAAGTTAGAGAACTGTCCTTCTTGTTTCTGGTGATGCTCATGCCAAGAATTTGCTTGGCTGGACCTAAATCTTTCATTTCAAATTCTTCAGACATCTGTCGCTTCAACTTATTAATCTCTGACATGTCTGAACCGGCAATCAACATATCATCTACATACAACAGTAGAATGATATAAGAACTGGCGAATTTCTTGAGATAACAACAGTGGTCCATCTCACATCTTTTGTATCCATTCCTGCCCATAAAATCATCAAACTTGATATACCACTGCCTGGGCGCCTGCTTCAACCCATAAAGACTCTTCTTTAACTTGCACACCATGCTTTCTTTACCAACTGTTTGAAACCCCTCTGGCTGTGCCATGTAGATATCCTCCTCAAGGTCACCATGCAGAAAAGCATTCTTCACATCCAACTGCTCCAGATGTAAGTTTTCTGCAGCCACAATACTAAGCACCAGTCTGATTGTAGTCATTTTTACCACAGGGGAAAATATCTCATTATAATCAACCCCATGCTTTTGTTGGAACCCTTTCACTGCCAATCGTGCTTTGTATCATCACTTTCATCCTTGATCCTGAATACCCATCGGTTCTGAAGAGCTTTCTTCCCGGCCGGAAAGTCTCGTTCTTGTTAAGTGAATCCATCTCTTCTCTCATCGCTTTCTCCCACTGAGACGAGTCTTTCAAGCTCATTACTTCAGAGTAACATTGTGGTTCACCATTCTCTGTCAGTAGAAGGTAATTAACAGAAGAAGATCTTAGGAGGTCTAATGGTTCTGGAAGACCTCCTAACCTCTAGCTGAGGTGTAACCATTTCTTGTTCTAGTGGAGACTGTTCAGTATTAAGATCTGAACTCCCACTGTCAGAGAAATCCTTAAATTCATCTGCATTTTCTTCCAAAACCTCTTCTGATGTTTCTGAGCTCTGACTATCAACATTCTCACTTGAATCTTCAAACTCTACATGTTCTTTATCAACTTCTTGTGAGAATGACTTTCTATCTTTGTAAAGTCTTGCTTCATTAAAAACCGGATCACGAGCCCGACATACCTTTTTGGCCTCTGGATCCCAAAGCCTGTAGCCCATCTTTGCGTCTCCATAGCCTATAAAAGTACACTTCTTCGCCTTAGGGTCAAGCTTGTCCTCTCAGTATCTTTTATCCCAATGTAAGCATCACAACCGAACACTTTAAGATGTTTGAATTTAACCTCTTTTCCACTCCATACTTCCTCTGGAAGTCTGAATCCAAGAGGAACTGACGGTCCTCTATTTATAAGATATGCAGCAGTGTTGACTGCATCTGCCCAGAAGGTCTTTGGAAACCCTGCATTTAACCTCATTGCCCTAGATCTTTCATTCAGTGTCCTATTAATTCTTTCGACTACTCCATTCTGCTGTGGCGTACCGGGAACGGTATTAATCATCTTTATACCCCTCTCAGCACAGTAATTAACGAATTCCTTGCTGATGTACTCCCCACCATTGTCAGACTTTAAACACTTCACTTTCAGATTCGTTTCCATCTCCACGGCTGCCCTCCATTTCTTAAAAATCTCAAATACCTCGAACTTGTTTTTGAGAAAATAGACCCATAGCTTCCGTGTAGCGTCATCAATGAAAGTAACGTAGTAGTTGGAGCCTCCTAATGATGATACTGGTGTTGGTCCATACACATCAGTATGAACGAGCTCAAGTTTCTTTGCTTTAAGTGTTTTTCCTGATTTTATGAAGGTGACCCGTTTCTTCTTGCCAAGCACACAAGGTTCACAGAACCCTGTATCAAGTTCCACCTTTTTCAAATCAAGGAATTTTCCTTTCTCTGCCAGTATCTTCAAACCTTTCTCACTCATGTGGCCGAGTCGTTGATGCCACAAACATGATGGACTCGATCCACTAGCCACTGAATTCACCTCTCCCGCTGAGATTTCTGCCATGTACAACGTACCCTTTTTCTTCCCGCGAGCAATTACCAAGTTACCTTTTATGACCTTCCATTGCCCTCCTCTGAAAGTAACACTATAACCTTCAACATCAAGCTGCCCAATAGAAATCAGCATCTTCCTTAACCCAAGAATTATTCTGACATCTTTCAGAGTCCATGTAGTTCCTAAAGAAGTCTTCAAGTTGATATCCCCCATCCCGGTAATATCTAGAGCCTCATTATTCGCCAAACGGACTTTACCAAAGTTTCCTGTTCTAACATTCACTAGGCTCTTTGTGCTAAACGTGGCATGGAAAGACGCACCAGAGTCCATGATCCAAGACTCAACTGTGTTCTCAACACAACAGACTAGGGCTTCATCATCTGAAACTTCATTTGTAGCAGCATTTACTTTCGAATTAGATTTTACTTCTTTTTTCTGTTGAGGTGCTGGAGGGTTGGTACATTGACTTCTGAAATGCCCATTCTCCTGGCAATTCCAGCAGGTAATATCTTTTCTTGGTCTAGACTTGCTTCTTTTCTTAGATTTTGATCTACCCCTGTTGCCTCCTTTGTTCTTGCTTCTCCCTCTACCTTCAGCACTTAGCAAAGTGCTTGATGATTCTCCATTATTCCTCCTTCTAGAATCTTCATTCAAAATCAGGTCACGAACTTTGTTGAAAGTCAAGGCATCCGAACCAACTGAACTGGTGACTGCAGTGATTGTTCCTGACCAGCTGTCAGGTAATGAAGACAAAAGTAGGCAAGCTTGCAATTCATCATCAATCTTGAACATCACCGATGATAAACGTCTCAGGTGAGAATTGAAGGTGTATATGTGTTCGGTAACAGAACCTCCCTCTTTCATGCGTGTGTTTACCAACTCCCGGATTAAGAACACCTTATTTGCAGATGATGGCTTCTCATACATGTTTGACAACGCCTCCATGATTCCACGCGCTGTGGTTTCGTCTAAGATGTTGTACGCCACGTTCATAGACAAGGCAAGCCTAATTGTTGACTTCGCCTTCTTGTCAATAGCTTTCTACTCATCTGTAATCTTTTCTGGCGGTTCCTCCAAAGCCACATCTAGATCTTTCTGTATTAGCAAATCCGTGATTTGCATCTTCCACCATCCAAAGTTTTGTCCATCGAACTTCTCGATTTTCGTTTTACCCTCATCAGCCATAATACCGGAGATCAAAGAGTGAGAGCCAACACTGGCTCTGATACCACTTGTTAGGTATTACGTGTACGCGGCTGACCCGAAAGGAGTCGGATAGGGTGACAGAAATCAACACAATACAACGGTATTTCTAATTGATTTCTAAAACGAATAACGTGTACCAAGTAAACGCAGCGGATAAACGAGAAGTAAAACAAAACTTAAATTAGATAACCCAAACAACCAAATTAAACCAGAATATAAACCAAAACCTGAAAGCGATTACCCTTGATCCAAACTTAACACCGCAGCTTCTTTCTGGATATACTTGATTCAAACTGAACCAGCAGCTTCCTTCTGATCAAGTTCACAATATTGGCTGTTAACGGACTTCCAGATTGATGATGGTTATGGTAGTATTTGTTGTCAAGCAAATACTATATATATCAATTATGATATATAATTCCTTGTATAATAATGATTGGTGACGGCGGCAGGGAATTCTCACGAACACAGACTCCAACTAATTTGCAAATCACAACTTGTTGCAATATAATAATATTAGATAGTGGCGGCAGTAGGTTCACAAAAAAACACACAATTGCTAACAATAATAATTATAATAATCGTAAAGCAGAGAGAAGATACGAACACGGGATTTACGTGGTTCGGTCACGGTGTGTAACCTACGTCCACGGGCAACGAACAGGGTCTCTTCTTTTATTAAGGTGGTAAAGAAATTACAAGATACAACATTGTTTATATAGGAAGGCTAACTAGGGTTTATATCTTTCTCCATAAGTTACAAGAAATAATATAAAACGGGCCACTAAAGTTGAGTGGGTGGCCAGCCCATTCAACCCTTCTAGTCTTCAACTGCCCAACCCAAGACGGGCCGGGGCTACACCCGTATTAAACCCAACATCTATCTAGTTCAAAAATCTCCTATCTTTTAGCAGTGAAAATTTTCAATTTGTATTTCTTTTTTCCGTTTTTTCATATGAATAGAGAAATAACACCTTACCGATGCTTGTTGAAGAGTTTAGAATATAATCATGTTAATCACCTATACATACACATGGCCTTTTTTTTAACAACTCATAATCATAATACTCTTCTTGACCACCTATACATGCATATCACAACATTTGAGCCGTATATCCGATCTTGTATGAAGAGATGGCACATTACCACTATGATGCCCGTTAGAAGACTTGATATAATTACTTATGTATTTTATTTGATTAAAAATTTACCATTCCTTCAATATTTTTCTAAAAAAATTTTATGTTTAGCTTCACCCGAAAGATAAAGATTGTAAGAATATCCTGAGATGTCGTTACCATAATGGACGTGTTAAAGTTACACACCATGTAGGACCTCGTTATCGACTTCGGTGTTGTCAACACAACCACATA
This sequence comes from Bidens hawaiensis, assembly GCF_021521415.1. Classification (NCBI taxonomy): domain Eukaryota; kingdom Viridiplantae; phylum Streptophyta; class Magnoliopsida; order Asterales; family Asteraceae; genus Bidens; species Bidens hawaiensis. The sequence continues at coordinate 6,493 of NW_027502846.1, forward strand.
GAAAGGGAGATGAACATGTTACATTCACCCGTGCTGGTCCCCACACTTTTAAGCCATGATTGCCCAAATACAGAGCACCATGCCACATCACCCTCAGCCTCCACGTGGCATTCCACCTAAGCAAACAAGGAATCCGGAAATGCGAATGTAGACTTCCACGTCCTCGTATCTTCACGTGGGCTGCTCGCCACTTGACATATTGAACCAGCTTAAACTACGCCGTTTGACTCAATCTCTTTCTTGGTCCACCATTGTTTGCTCCCTCATCCCTATCTCATCATCATCATACCTTATCCCTTGTATCCATATTGGGAAAATAATATCACTATAATATATATCCCATTATTTAATGTCTATAAATATTTTTAATTTGAAGTGAATTAGAGGAGTGGCAAGTTGAGTGATGATGTTATTCAAGTTCGAGCTTGTTTGTTTTGATCCGGTGAACTTATGAATTATTTGGTTGGATTAAAAAGAAAAAAAGATACTTGAAAATTAACACTTGAATTAGTTTATTTTGTTGCATGTCAAACCACACAACATTGGGTGTATTATATTGCATTGAGAACAATATTCAATATTATAATATTTTGTTTCTAAAGAAAAAACATGGTGTCTTTGGTTCACATATTATTTGTAAATAGAAATTTGGTATCTGAATTTTTGAGGAACGGAATTTAAAAATAAAATTTACCAAAAAAGTAAACTTTCATGATTCATTGGATATGGTATTGGTCACTTAGTTTTTAATAAGTACATATAATGTAATGGTGGAGGCTAGGGGTGAGCAACTTAAACGTCATAATCGTTAATCGAACCATAACCGTCATAACCAAACCGATTTTAACCGCTAACCGACATAACCAATGGATCGGTTTAATGAATTTTTAAAAACCGTCAAATACGGGTCGGTTTTGGTTAAAGATAATTCCAAACCCACCATAACCGAGCCGACCCGTTTATTTAACAACAATATGTTTGGGATTAACTTTCACCAAACATATTGTCAGATTGTACCATTTTTATGCTTTCGGTTCAACTTTAGTAATCGAATTAACTTGAACTTCATTGATGGATTATATAAAGTTGTTTTTTAGAATATTTGGGATTAATGCTACCGAATATATATTTTGTTGGATTATGTCATGTCGTATTTTTTAATATTTGGTACCAAAATTTTAGGCTTAATTACATTGTCTTGGTTACGGTTAACCGCTCCATAATCGACTCGCTACACAACCATCACAACCGATTAACCGAAACCGCCATAACGGATCGGTTATGGTTATGGTTATCCATTAACCGACATATCGGGTATGGTTATGGTTTTGATCCAAAACCACCCCAAACCGACCCCTAGTGGAGGCGATAATAGTTGTGACTTGTGAGGGAATAGGGATTTCACATCTTTTCTGCAATGGTTGGAATGAATATTGTGGTTCTTGACTTGATATAATTGGACAAAATACATTCTAGTTATAATTTTCTTGATTTTTGCAACCACGCAACTAATTAATATAATTAGGGGCGGCAATTCATGACACAATCCGAACCTGACACGAAAAATATAGATTTTGGGTCGGCTGACACGACTCATTTTCTTAAACATGTCAACTCGAACATGACCCGTTTAAAAAACGGGTCAACCTAAACCTGACCCGTTAAAAGCGGGTTGACCTGTTATTCCATTTAAGAATTTTAAAGAAGTTTATAGTTTAGTTTTGGAGATGAGAGTTTCTGAATTCTAAAGTTATGTTTGTTCCAATTTATTTACCAGATCTTTAAAAAAGTATACATTAACCTAACCTTCTTTTATTTTTCAGATGTGTAAAAAGCATTTAGTTTTTAAATTAGAAAATAAATCATAACATGTGTAAAAAGCATTAAGTTTACGTGTGTACCTTTTTACTATAAGTTTACGTACGTCAGTGCCTTTTTACTATTGTTGTCAAGAATTATTTGACAATAGTTACGTCAAATAAAAACTACAAAAATTCGTATAAAATATTATCAAAATCGAATAAATAAACACAAAATAGTCGTGGGTCTTAGTACTTTTATTAATATAAAATCATATAAAATAAAGCATGAATCATATCAACAAAATTTTCAATTAAACTATGAAACAAGTGTCCTTGTTAATCATATTGTATATCATTATTTTTATTTAATAAGATAAAACATGTGGATATTTTTGAAGGGTGTGGGAATCACATGGGTTATATGGTTTAAGTGGACAATACATGGGCATGTCAGCCCAACAACTCTCTAAGCAAAATAATGTAGCCGGCCTGCGACTAAAAACCGCCTACCAAATTACCATGGTCGCCTGGACCGGCTCCAATCACCATCCATAATTAAGATACAATTTTTTAATTTGAAAATATTTTATCATGAATTAAATTATATTGTTAGTAACCAATAAATGTTACACATTCATACATAGCAACAGGCACGCTAAAATATACAACAAATTTGAGAACCAAATAATGTTTTCATAGTACGGAAATAATTAGATAGATTTTTGGTTTGATATCTATCAAGTTTAATATGTGTGTCGTGTGTGGATGACATGTTTGACTGAACGAATCATGTTTGATTTAACTTGTTTAATAAAGTTAAGGAGAGAATTCCTATTTGTGTCCATGGGGTTATAACATGGACGCACGATGTGACTCTAAAAGTCAAAATGATACACTTAAGTCCTTGTAATTTAACAATGGGCAAAAACGAGTCCCTAAGGCATCCACCATGTTTAAATAAGCAAACGACCCTACAAACCTGTCTATGACCGTATAACCATATTTTAAAATCCACCAATCCGCTTAATACATTTAGAACTTGATTTTGCACGCCAACATGACTCGCTTGACCTGTTTAGATAAATATGTTAATTACGTTGTGTTTGAGTTATCAGATCATTTATGTCTAGAGTTTCAATTAATGTTTTGACATGGATAAGAATAATTGTGTTCAAATTTTGTTATATGCCAATCAAATACGATTGATACCCTCATTTATTATAGTTGTAATAGAAACATTTTGACTAATCAAAAGTATTGCAATTTTTTTGAACAACTAATTTGGATCACTCACGCACCACTGAAGTATTATCATGCTACCAGTGGTATCATACGATTATATCCACCAACAAGCCATCAATTCAGGTGGAAACTAAATATTTGAGAAAAACCCCCTCTTATGAGATTCGAACCTAGGACCTTATGATCACTAAGTCTTATCCCACCATCAAGATACCATTGGACTAGAAGTCCTTTGGTAGTATTGCAATTAAATGAAAGGCTAAAAATATTTACATGATTTCTCACCTTTTTATTTATTTTTTTATTATTGAGTTATTTTCTAGAGAACAGTTTCAAAGAAAAAAAATCAAATTAACTTTATTTTTTTAAGGTAATTAAATTTTCTTTTTCACACCCTGTATTTTCCACTTATAAAAAACTTAAAAAGTTAGAATGGCCAATCAAAAGTATTACAATTTAATATAAGCCTACAAATATTTACATGATTTTCACACCTTTTTATTTATTATTAAGTTCTTTTCTAGAGAACAAGACTAGTTTCAGAAATAAAATATAAAATAAAATCATTTTTTTAATGGCCAACAAATCTTCTAATTGGGCTATCAGCTAAATTCACTAAATCAGGATACACTTCGCTTACGATATGAGGAAAACCCTCACCTTAGGACAATGCACGTGAACAATCGCCAAAAAGCACGACAATTTGGTGAGAGAAAACTCACTCAGGTTCAAGGATCCAATTAGTGAACGCCACCTACTTGTAGTCTCTCATCATCACCCCAGGTCACCGAAACTAAATGATGGCAGCATGAATCGAACCTAGGTTGCATAGAACATCAACTTTCTCTCTTACCATTCCACTACAAACTCATTTACAAAAAAAATAAAAAATAAATAAAAACTTTATTTTTTTTCCACACCCTTCATACATTTTCATTTATAAAAAAATTAGAGCATCTATAATAATAGACTTTTAAGAGGTGTTTTTTCAACATCACTCATCTTCATAAAAAATTCATAAATGTTTTTCTTAAAAACCATGAAAAAACATAAATTTTTGTAGGTGGTTGGCTTAGATGGGAGGGTTGGGTCTTTAATGGAAAAGAAAATTATAGAAGTTGTTGATGACGTAACAATGTTTTTGACTGTTTTTAAGATTTCTTATTAGGTAGTTTTTACTGTTTTAAAGAAAATGATATTTTTATTATTTGACAGCTAACTGGACATATGTTTTTTTTTTTATATTTATAAAAAAAATAAAAAATAAATAAAAACTTTATTTTTTTTCCACACCCTTCATACATTTTCATTTATAAAAAAATTAGAGCATCTATAATAATAGACTTTTAAGAGGTGTTTTTTCAACATCACTCATCTTCATAAAAAATTCATAAATGTTTTTCTTAAAAACCATGAAAAAACATAAATTTTTGTAGGTGGTTGGCTCAGATGGGAGGGTTGGGTCTTTAATGGAAAAGAAAATTATAGAAGTTGTTGATGACGTAACAATGTTTTTGACTGTTTTTAAGATTTCTTATTAGGTAGTTTTTACTGTTTTAAAGAAAATGATATTTTTATTATTTGACAGCTAACTGGACATATGTTTTTTTTTTTTTATATTTATAAGTTTTTAAGATTCCTTACTTATCGTATATGATCTAGAATAATAAGACGCCTATAAAAGAAGTAAAACAAGTAGCCAACCAAAACTCCCAACACCTGAAAACCATAAACCAAAACCGGAAAACCAGAAATGAAGAAGTGTGAGCTATGCAGCCACATAGCCCGAATATACTGTCAATCCGATACTGCAAGCCTCTGTTACGCCTGCGACCAAACAGTCCACTCCTCCAATTTCCTCGTAGCCAAACACTCCCGAACTCTCCTCTGCCACAAATGCCAGTCTCCCACTCCTTGGACCGCCTCCGGCCTCAACCTCGGCCGTGCCGCCACCGTATGCGTCACCTGCCTCGACGATGACCGGCAAAACGACGTCGTAGATGACAATCATAACATAGAAGAAGACGAAGAAGAAGAAACTGACGGTGGTGATGATACGGAATCAAGTGATGATGATGATGCTGAGAATCAGGTGGTGCCGTGGTCGTCATCCGTCGTGTCTCCGCCGGTGAATGGTTGCTCCAGTGATGAAGGCTGTTCGAGCAGATCTGTAACTAATCGAGAACGAGTGGAGAGTTATATCCATTCTGAGGTATTGTGTTTTGTAATCAAAATCTTTGTGTGTATCTGATTAGATATTTATTAAATATGATGATGCAGGATGATTCGTTGTGTTCGTCGGAAAGATGTAACGGTAAAAGGAGTACGGAGATTCGGTTAGCGTCTTACAGACCTTTTAAAGTGATTAGATCAAACAGAATGATATGATCGTAACAGATTCGGTTAATTCTGTTAAGTTAGGGGAATTCGGTTAGCGTACCGGTGGTTTGTTTGCTGAATTGAAGAAGATGAGACTGTTGATTACCGGAAAACCTGTTGAAATCTGGCTTTATTATTGATTTATTTCCATTGTTTGGTGATTAATCTGTGAAAAAGTTTTCATGTATTGTTAACTGTTAATGATATAATGATATAGAAGCAAGTGAATCAATAGCAGTATTACTTTTTGGAAAAGTCCCCATGATTTGCTCATTGCCATCCATGTTTGTCTCAATGATGCTGTTGTCATCATTTGATTCTAATGGCTACTTGTTCTATTGCAAATTGGTTTTGGAAAAATGATCCTAATAAGGTGTGACAAAATTAATGTTTAGACTAGTTGTAATGTGAAAGTATTGTGTAGCCTTGTGATGGTCATGGTTGTTATTGAAAGCCTTCTTGATACGATGGTGGTCAAATGAAGTCCGGTGCATGATTAATGATAACGGAGGTGTAAGACGAATTCATCGTGTGGATTACCGTTGAACGGGTGTGAGGCTAGGATTGTTGAATGCAAACCGATCCTCTGTTGGTGAAATCTAGATTCTGATACTGAGATATAAGTTTGATCAAGGGCGATTATGTTGAAACAAAATATAAAAACCAACACATGTCCAAATGGCTTTATCAATTTCAAGAGGATTGTATTTCACATAACATTGATTGAAACTAGAGACGGCTCAACATTTAACGTACAAGACTAATGACTAGCTCGTGTACACCACTTCTAATGCCGTTCTGAGGCTATCATCAAAAGAACCACATAACATAACTCGAAACTGATTTTAATGTTGTAATTGGCGCGTGATTCAGTGACATCTTCGTAAAGGTTATCCACGTCCTTTTGGTTCACCCATGACGATTGTAATTTAACCAAAATATTCTCGTCTACAGATTGTTTATAATTTCATTTTAGATATGAACTTACAGGGTGCATCGCAAAATGCTATATATATGACAGGAAACATATCCAAAACTTGATATGCCTACATTGATTACCATATACAAATGTGACACCTTTTAACACCCTATTCAACGCAAAAGTGTTGTCGAGCGACCATAAAACCTCACTCGAGGTTAAAATCCACCCACGACTACTATCCTAAAGCTATTTAACCATGAAAATATCATAACTTCAATGATTGGATCACTATCACATATTGTGGAATTCCTTACACTGTATTTTTCTGACATACATATCAAATAATAGTTTACAAAAAGATAACATATGTACTTATCATTAACCCGGTCAGAAGGGCCGGTTTTTCCAACCAATTTAACATGAACTTGTGTGTTTGCCGATAGTTCTTCAACTCTGGCATGCTTGCAACTAAATAATTAAACAATTTACCGTGTATCTCATTGGTAAGATTGAAGTCACAGTATTCCAATATCATGATTGTTTTTTTGAATGGCCAACAAACAGAGAAATGGCTAGGTACTTCGTACGGAGTGACGCATTGGCAAAAGGCCACTACCAGCTGGCCCAACCCAGCCATACGGAGTCCTTAGGCGCCTCCAAGTTATCTCCCGAGGAAAACCCACATGCCCAAGGCCCACAGATAGTAAAACCCGAACGCCCTCGGGATTGAACTAGAGATCACAAAGATCCCAGTCTTTCTTCAATGAGCCACCCATGCTCCTTCCAAAGTATTGTTAGTGGGGTTTGAACTTGGGTCTCCATTGAGAAACATAATGACTGCTACTTCTGTCCCAGAGAAACAGATGTGATTTTAAGACACCAATGAAACATTTAGGACCTGTGTTGAGTGTTCCCTGACCAATCTATGTCAAGGAAACTTAAAATATGGACCATAAAAGACCACTAAGAATGTAGGACAAGATTTCAAACTATTTGTTTTCAGGCCCAAACCAATACCGGTCAAAAACACCCAAGGCCCAGTGGACCCGAAGCATATCATCATCATCATGAAAATACGTTTGGATTCCAAAATCAGGACCACTTTGTTTTTTTTATATCCCGTGCTTTAAGGTGAGATTTTCTGTTCTCTAAATATCAACCCCACAAGAAAAGTAACCACTAATATTACCTATGTATAAACAAAGCTTTTATCTTTTAAAATATCAATTTTGTTTTTTTTAACCTATTATCAACAGATTAAAAATGAAATTTGCGTGTTTTCATATAAATGTGTTGAAATTTTTATGGTTTGACGAGCTGATATATTTTGGCGTAATACTACTTGTGTTGATCATCAAGGTTTCAGGGGGCTATTGTAGTCGAAAGACAATATAACTTTATGATTAACCTCACACCTGTAAGTTCTGTTTTGTCACAGTCAAGCATGAACCTCAATTAAGGATTTTTTATGATTTAGAAAAATTTATTTGTTTGATGGGTTTAGTAGGCTCTACTTAATAATTGTCTAGCGTGGCAGAATTTGTAAATTCTCTACCAAACTTGATATCTCATAATTGGTTCAAATGGTCCGGCACCATTCACCGCCACCACCATCTACTAGTCGCCTCTAACACCACCAATGTCACCACTGCCGCCATCACCACCCGTCACCAAGCCCATGTCACTGATGTTGCCTCCACCTCCTGTTGGTTCAGGCCCAAGGAAAACACACACACACTAAACACACTCAACTCACGTAGAAGAAGATGTATAAACAAAATTGCAGAAAAGAAAAGTTTTAGTGAAGTGATGAAGAAATCTTGTTGTATTCTTCTAAAAAAAGGGTTAACCTAGACTACTTTATATAATAAACAAATGCAAACGTGCAGTAAACTATTACTCCTAAAAATAAGCTAAAACAAATTACTAAGTCTTCCACAAAGCCCACGTTCACTTCCAAATTCTCGGTCAATTAGAACCCTTCAAATCATATTTTTACTTCCTGAAAACTTGGTCACGTCTGGACCAAATCTTCTGCTGACCCGTATCCATGACCCGAATTAACCCGCCTTTTGAACCCGAACTTGACCCGTCAAGATTAACCCAACACCTCCGTCACCCACCAATTTAATATGATCTTGTTTGACCCAAACCGGGCTGGCTTTTTTAAACGACCTGATTTGACCGATCCTGTTTTCACCCGTCACACCTACAATGCTAGATTGCTAGGCTTATGTTTTTTTTAACGTCAATTTTTTTTTTAATTATTGTGCCCTGTGGGACTTGAACCCAAGACTTTCTCTTTCCAAACCTATGTGTTTAAAGGTTTTTCTTTACCAATTGACCACCACCCATTGGTATTGCTAGGCTTACGAAGCATAGCATTAGTTAGTTTATATGTTTATTGAAGTATCAATATAGCAACAATATGATACCAAGATGGCAATATTTGGTGGGTCCAAATCTAATCTAGAGAGAGTATGATAAATGAGTAGCTAGTGCAGTTGAGAGTTGTATGTTTATTTTGTGGGGTGAAGCCCCTTCACTTTTGTTTATATTAATTTAGTTGGTGTACAAACACAACCAACTTCTGTCTATCTGATAGCAACACTAAGCATCTGCCTTTGTAAAGAATTAATCTTGGAAAAAGCCCTTAGTGTTTGTACCTTCTCACAATATAACTGCAGTAACAACACCCACATGCCAATATTATATAAATATACAAATCTCAGATCTGTCCCCAACACCCTGTGCTTGCATGCATGCATACATGCTGCTCCTGCTACTATGCATGCATATATGCATGCATACATACATGCATATGGAACCCTTAGTTTTAAACACAGCATGTACCATTCTTTATGAAGCAGTACTTTTCCTGTCTTTATATCATTTGGGCTCTGTACCTACCGGTCTACACTCACTCGCCCCTTTATTTCTACCTTCTCTATCTTAACACTTTATGCATATAATATATGTAATCTATACCAGAACTAGGGAAACATGAACACAAGGATGCATAAAGCTATAAAGAACAGTTACTACCAGGACATAAATCCTCACTCTGCCTGCCTGGCGGATCATTTCATTTTAATTATAATTGTATATGTACATAAGGTGTGTAGTGTGTGTATATACACATAATATGCACACATGTATGTATGTATGTATGTATGTATGTATATGTATGTATGTATGTATGTATGTTCTTGACAGGAATTGAAATATAATAGGAATGATTAACACAAAATTGATCAAACAATGAATTTCAATCGATATGATATGTAGGGTCGTTACATTCTGATGTTACATTGACACATTAAACTTTAAACTAACATCGTTATATACTCGATGTTACAGACATCGTGTATATATATACAATGTGTGCATACAACTTTAAACTAATGACATGTTTGACACTTGTACTATGTTTACATTGACACATTAAACTAAAACATAAAATAAATAATAAATGACTATATTGCCTTTCCGAGTTGAGAGTGATTATTTGCAACAATCACCTCCTTAATCATGATCAACTTGTAGTACGTCTTTGACGTCAAGTAGTTCCCTCATTGTGATGAACTTGATTCTTGGTACCGCTTTTGTTAAGATGTCAGGCTTTTGTAATTCTCCAGCAATGTGTTCCACAGTTATTTGTTCATTTCCAATGCATTCTCGTATGAAGTGATAACGAGTATCTATGTGCTTGCTTATACAATGAAAAACGGGATTCTTCATTAAGGCTATTGTTGATTGGTTATCAACCATTACGGTTACTATTTCTTCTTTCTATCCAGTTAAAGAACTAAAATCTCTTTAACCATAATGCTTGACTTGCTGCTGCGGTTGCTGTCATGAATTCTGATTCACATGACAATAATGCTACGGTAGGTTGCTTTTGAGTGCACCAACTGATAAGAGAGTTTCCAAAGTAATAAAATTATTCCTTTTGTGCCTTTTCCTTCTTCAGTACCATAGCTACTATCACTATAACCAATTAACTTGCATCCTCCATTGCTTTGATAAGTTATACCATAATATTTTGTTCCTTTGATATAACGAATGACTTGTTTGATTGCTTTCAGATGATGCTCTTATGGTTCTTGCATGAAACAACTAAGTAATCCTACTGAATAACTTAAATCTGGTCTCGTGTGAAGTAGATATTGTAGGTCCCGTGGCGGGTGGATCTAACAACGTTCTTGGATCAACCGAGCTTAGTGGTAGCGGAAATCACACTAAGCCACCTAAGAGGTCTCAGATCTTGAGATATTATTTCGGGTTTGGTGAGAGTGAGAGAGAGAGAGAGACGAGAGAAAGTGAAAGAGAAAAAGTAAGTGAGTTAGATGATTTTTGGCAAAAGGATATTCTTCTCATGGCATGCTCCTTATTTATAGAGGAGCATGCATGAGAAATTGTTTTTATTTCCAAAATGCCCAATGGGCTACATTACAAGTTTTTCCCTTGGGCCAATACATACATAGTGAACTATCCTTCTTTTACTCAACTTGTAAGCCTAGGAAAAAAGTCATCTCCCCTAAGGAACTCATTTCAAATTGCTGTTGCATAATCTTAGAGAACTCCTTGCACAGATTCTCATTCGTGGACCCGAAAATAATGTCATCAACATACACTTGACAAGAATCAGATCACCTTTGACCTTCTTGACAAAGAGAGTTTGATCAAAGATTCCTCTCTTGTATCCGTTCTTCACTAAATGATTGGTCAGTGTGGCATACCACGCACGAGGTGCTTGGTGAAGACCATAAAGCGCTTTGTCAAGGTGGTAAACGTGATCAGGATGACTTGGATCTTCAAAGCCTGGAGGTTGACTGACGTAGATTTCTTCCTTCACTTTCCCGTACAGGAAAGCAGTCTTTACGTCCATTTGTACACTTTGAAGTTCATGAACGAGGCGTATGCCAGAAAGATATGAATTGCTTCTAATCTGGTTACCGGTGCATAGACTTCATCATAATCAAGACCTTCACGTTGCCAAAAGCCTTACACAACAAGCCGGGCTTTGTTTCTAATGATCACCCCTTTGTCATCTTTCTTATTTCGGAACACCCATTTCGTTCCGATCGGTTTCTTATGTTCTGGCTTCTTCACTAGCCTCCAAACATTCAGCTTCTTGAACTGTAACAGCTTTTCTTGCATGGCTTCAACCCAGGAGTTCTCCTTCAATGCAACTTTGTAGTCCTTGGGCTCCATCTGTGAAATAAAAAAAGCAAAAAGACATCTGTTAATGTTACCAGAGGTGCTGCGTGTTTGAATGCCAGCGGACGGATCTCCAATTATGTTCTCAGTCGGATGTCGACGATGGAATTTGCTCGACATGCTCGACTGGTATTGCCTCAAGCTGGATGGTCAGGCTCTCTATGGGATGAAAAACAGTGGTCGCAGGGACAGAAGCACTTGGTTGAGGATCAATTTCACCTTCCTCTTGATCGACCAAATGTTTTGTAACAATGGGACCTTCCCATAGGTTGTCATAAAATGGGACAACAACTGCTGGAACAGAGGTTGTGTTGGTGTTATCAGAAGCTTCGTTCTGACCGGGATCAACTTGCAAATTTGATGTCGGCAGAGGGCTGCACATCATTAACGGGGGCTGGTGGATTAGCCACGGGTTGTACATTAAGTACGGGTGCAGGAGCAGCTATATTAACATCTCCAAGATCTCTCAATACAGCATGCATCAAAACAGATTGGTCATCAGCAGGTTGAACCGGTGCGGAAGCAACAGGGGAAACCGTTGGCACAATGGGAGTCATATACATCCCACGAAACTGCTTGAACAAACCCTCATAATCGAACATCCAGTCAGGACCATTGTGTGCATCGGTAGGGTTCAATTCTTGCCAATCAATGTTGAAAGACACCAAAATCACTCTGGCTTTCTTGTTGTGGACCCGATAATCACTTTTATCGGCATAATAACCAACAAAATAGCACTCATCCGCCTTTTCAGCAAACTTGGAGGTTGTTCCAGCATTGGTTTGGAGTATGGTACAGGGACATCCAAACGTTCTGAAGAAATTTATCCTTGGCTTCGTTCCATAAAAGACTTCAGACGAAGTTTTGTTCAATCTTTTGTTCAGAAGCACACGATTCTGGGTAAAGAAAGCTGCGTTAATAGCTTCACCCCAGAAAATCAATGGTATTTTGGAGTATGACAACATTGTTCGAGCGGCTTCAACCAACGTACGGTTTCTTCGTTCAGCCACCCCAATTTATTCGGGAGTGTAAGGTGCGCTGAGTTGATAAAGAATTCCCTTGTTGTGACAGAATTCATTCACCACTTTGTTGTAGAATTTTGTACCATTGTCACTCCTGATACACTTCACCTTCTTGTCAGTTTGATTTTCAATCAACACAATAAACCTGAGCAGAAACTGTGATGTTTCATCCTTGTGCCCTAACAGAAATGTCCAACTGAAACGCGAAAAATCGTCATTAATAACCAGACAATAGGCTTTTCGACCTATTGCCATTGGTTGAATTGGACCAAAGAGGTCCATGTGCAACAACTGGAGAGTGGAATTAATGGAATTGACAGTCTTGGGTCTGTGAGGGAGTTTGTGCTGTTTGCATTTAGAGCAAGATAAACAATTTTCAGCACAAGGAAAAGATTTTACAAGTAAGCCCCTCACATGGTCACCTTTAACCAACTTATTCAAGTTCTTAAAGTTGACGTGACCTAAACGTCGATGCCATAATGATGAATCGTTCTTCGAGGCCTTGGACATCAAACAAGAAGCAGAACGCATGGAATAATTGCTTCTCATGTCCAGAATGTAGGCATCGTTGTGCCTCGGAGTACGCAACAGAATGTAGGCATCGTTGTGCCTCGGACTTTGAAACCAGGTTTCAATATAAGACATTCATTTTCTGTAAATAGGGTTGAGAATTTCTTATCACAAATTTGAGAGACGCTGAGCAGGTTGTGGTTGAGCTGTTCCACCAGATTGACCTCATCGAATGTCAAAGTGCCATTTGAGACCTTCCCTTGTTTTGTTATTTCTCCTCTAATCTCACCAGCGAAGGAAACATGTCCATCGTTGAATGGTTTGATGTCAAACAACAGCGACTCGTCTCCTGTCATGTGTCGGGTGCAGCCACTGTCTAAGTACCAAATACTGTTGATAGGCCTTCCAGGCTGACCCTACACACACGAACAACCAGTTAGTAGAGGGTTTCCCGAGATGCACTTGTCTCAGGAAAATTAAACACAAAATCACCAAGTTTAATTTTATGATTTCTGAAAATGTATTCTTTTGGTGAATCAGAATCTGAAGAGCAATCCCTCGAGGAACTTGAATTATGATTCCCTCGGTTTTGAAACAATTTTCTGGATTGCCTTCGTTTTGGTTTAGGCTTAACCACAAAGTCTTCTTGATTTGCCTTAGTGAAAACCTTTGAAGGGTTCTTGGGCTTTTCGGCTTCAGACCCTTTTGCTAACCGCCTTCGTTCCCTTTGGGTTAGCCAGAAAGGTTTCTTGGGTTTGTCACTTCTTTTGGGTCTGAAATCCGTATTACTGGCTGAAGTGTGAGTTTGGTTAGGCATTTTCTTAGTTTGAGCAGGAAACTTAGGAAATGTCTGACCAAACTTACTGTTGAAGTCTCTTTGTTGCTTATGCCAGTTCTTGCAATGTCTTGCAAGATGAGACGGATTGCCACAAAAAAAGTAACATTTTCTATGATTCCTGTTATAGATATCTTGATCACTGAGATATGTGGGATAAGGTAATGCAGTAGGGTTAACATGTGTGTAACCTGTATCTGATTGATAATAATGAACATTTGAAAATTTTGAGGTAGGAAAATGCCTCGGTTTCTATTGAGAATAGTAGTGGCCATTATCAAACTGATCATTATATTGAGAAATGTTGTTATAATAAGTACTTTGAGAAAATGAGGTTTTCTTTGGTGGCACATATTTACAGGAAGTGCTTGGTTTTTCATTTTCAAAACTAGATTTCTCTTTAGTCAAGGTCTCAAAATGATGATCAGTTGATGAGCAGCTAGGACTGTTCTGTTCATCGACCTTAGCTTTGATTGTTTCATCAAAAATAGTTTCACATTCTGAATCAGATGAAGAATATTCACTTTCATTACAATCATTTGTACAGCTGTCATCACTAGATGTTTCACAAAATACAGCTTTTGATCCTGACATTAAACTTCCTATCATTGACTCACACACTTTATTACAGACATGATTGTTAATCGTTTTTGTTAGACCCACACAAGACTCAAAACGGGGTTCTAACTCTCCTTTTGGCTTACAACCCTGGTTAACCTTCCCACATTCACAATTTATATCACCTGCTACACAAGACACGTTGACGTTAGACTTATCAGATGATGGAATTGGAGCAGTTGATGGAGAGGTAGTAGGAACGAATTTCACTGGTTTTGGTACTTTACCAATCCCATAAGCCATCTCTTCATCAGGAGAAGTATTATAGCTAAAGTGGGGCAAACTAGTATAATTATCATTCATTGGTGGAGGCACCGCTGAATAATCATATCCTAGCCCCGATTTAACTTTAGTACTTCTTTGTGCTCCGATAATATCATCCAATTGCTCAGATGATGCTTCAAATCTTTCAACTTGTTTTTCCCTTTCTCTTTTATCAGAAGCATCAATTTTCAATTTCTCAATTTCATCTTTTAACTCATTAATTATATTTTTATAATAGATGACATCTTGCTCCTTAACAAAATTTTTAAGTTTAAGATTTGCTACATCATCATGGTAAGTTTTTATCTTTTCAACATAAATCTTGTCGACTTTAACATATTCAGCATTTAATTGACGAAGTTTTGCGTTTTCTTTCAAAACTTCGTCCTGCAGATATCTATAATATGTCACTTTATTTATGCAAGCTTGAGTGCAAAGATTATGATTTACCTCATCGAGAGGTGATTCATCAGAACTTGCAGCTGTGGAAGAGGATGCTTCATTGTTTGTCGTGAAAGCCCATGCCTGCCATGTTGAGAGGATTCTGCAACTCTTGAAATTGACCATCCCAATCCAGACTAGTTTGGACCTCCGTTTGGGAGATAAGGGCCCTTGTGTTTGAACTTGAATTGCCCTTGTGTGGATGATTACCAATTCTTGGAGATGAGCTGCTTGGCTTATGCACCTCATGCTTCTTTCCGGCTGCTTTGCTGTTTTCTTCCTCAGTCACCTCGGTCACACGAATATCATTTGCTGGCTTTGACAGATTCGTGCATTCTCTCGAAAAGTGATCCATCTCACCGCAGTTGTTGCACCGTAGCTTTGACTTGTCAAACCCGATCCTCTTCCTGTCTGAATCTTTGAAGTTGTCTTTTCCATACATCTTCATGAAGTTTGTAGCTCTTTGCACGGCCATTGCCATTTGGTACTTGATATGCATCTTGTCAAAATCCTTTTGATTAATATCTCTCATGTCCCCAATCTCAAGTTGTAGTGGCAATAGATTTCCTTGCAACAACTCTTCATGGCTTGACAGAAAAGCCTGAACTATTGAGACATTGGAATCATTCAGCAATGGGAGAGATTCACAGTAGCTTGAAGGTTTTCTTGGTTGGGGTTTTGAGGATGAGGAAATCCCATGAGCTTTTAAGGCTTGTTCAACCGCACAGTCAACTGCCTTTTGAAATGAGCTAGGCTCAGATGATCCAGATTGACTTCCTGTTGAGATAAAGGCAGTGGTTTATGGAGGAACACTTGAGGATTACTTCGGAGTGTTCACAGGGTACACATTCTGTTGGGTTTTGCTTATAAAAGCGGTTTGAATTGTTGATGCAGTGCTCATCCCAGCTTGATTCAGAGAACTCAGATGATTGTTCATTCTCATCTGCTCGTCCATTTCAAATGACTTGATGGTTGAGATCAAATCAGAGTTTGTCATGGCATTCAAATTTGTGGTTCTCTTAATTGTAATTGTGTTGGTACTCCAGCTGTATGGCAGAGAGTTTGTCAACTTGTGATTGACCTCAGAGTTGGTGATGTTGACACTTGCAGCTCAGACTCTTACCATTAACTTCTCAAATCTTTTCACCAACTCCAACACAGCTTCACCTTGATGATGATTGAACATGTTGAATTCTTCTTTCAATAGGGCTTTCTTGTTTTCCCTAATTTCAGCATTTCCCTCCACCTTCTCAACAAGAGCGTCCCATAAACCCTTGGCAGTTGTATGTTCTTGTAGAGTCTCAGTAATCTCATTTGAAAGACACACTGTTAAAATAAGATATGCCTTCTTGTCTTGCTCCACCAAGGTCCTATCATTATCGTCATAATTTACAGGAGTTTTTAGTTGTTCCCCAGCCTGAGTGACAGTCACGGGAACATGAGGACCTTGTACAAAGCATCTCATTAAGTCAGAGTCAGTCAATGAGATAAAATTCATGAACCTTCATTTGAAGTTGGCAAAATTATCTTCTAAGTTCATGAATTTTGGAGGTTTTTGTGGTGTTCCCACTTGGTTTTCCAACAGCAAATACCCCTTCAACAACTCAGAATCAGTGCTAGCCATGGTCTTAGCAGTCTCAAACACTTAACAATCTTCAAACAGTTCAAAAATCAACACAGACAACTTTTTCGCGCGAAAAAGTGTCTCAAGAGAAACGAAAAAGTAAGCGAAGCGAAAGGACAAGCGAAGAGAAAAACTGTGCGAAGCGAAATTGTAAGTGAAGTGAAAAATTAAGCGAAGCAAAAAACTGAGCGAAGCAAAAAGCTAAGCGAAGCGAAACGGCAAGCGAAGCAAAAAGCTATGCGATGTGAAAATCTAGGCGATGCGAAAAACTAAGCGATGCGAAGAAGTTCAGTTTTTCTAGAAGAAATCTTTCTTGGGATCTGTTCCACCTAATTTGTCAGTACTAGGCCAAAGGTTGGTACACTGATTTTCATGCCATGAGAAGCGAAATTTATAACTTCTCAATTTTAACAACTTCAAAACCCGTAATCACCAATTTTAACACTTTTAAACCAACAACTTTCAGATCTAAGGCTAGTATACTTGTTATTTTCAACCAAGAACACAGTCTAAGTCATGGTCATCAACTAGAAACCAATTGTTTTTGTATTTTTATGTTTTTTTTCTTGTTTTTGTGGATTTTCTTGTCAAGAACACTTATTTTCTTCTTCTCAAGATCAAAACCCAAGGTTGTGATCCAAAAACCTTCAACTAGTGAGCCGAAGCTCTGATACCAATTGTAGGTCCCGTGGCGGGTGGATCTAACAACGTTCTTGGATCAATCGAGCTTAGTGCTAGTGGAAATCACACTAAGCCACCTAAGAGGCCTCGGATCTTGAGATATTATTTCGGGTTTGGTGAGAGTGAGAGAGAGAGAGACGAGAGACGAGAGAAAGTGAAAGAGAGAAAGCAAGTGAGTTAGATGATTTTTGGCAAAAGGATATTCTTCTCACGGCATGCTCCCTATTTATAGAGGAGCATGCATGAGAAATTGTTTTAATTTCCAAAATGCCTAATGGGCTACATTACAAGTTTTTCCCTTGGGCCAATACATACATAGTGAACTATTAAAGTCCAAGAGAAATAAATACAATACAAAATACTAACATAAACAAAATGGGTCTAACAGATATCTTAGACATCTGATTAGACTTCTATACTTAGTGGGATCAACTGGTTCTCCACCTTCAACTTGTAAGGCCTCGAACCGCGGGAACTCCACAGTTGGTAATCATTCAAAACACTTGTAAAAATATTTAAACTTAAAAATGATTCATTTCATTAAAATAACCAATTCAGAGTATATTCAGCGGAAAACATAAATAATAAAATAAGTTCCCAAAATCCCGGGAATTTGCCCAAAACCAATTTAATTATATTTTATAAAACTTTTTAAATTAAAATGTTCAAAAAAAAAATATTCCATCCACGTATGCCCTTCACTGTCCAAGTAGCTTTGTGCACGTCCAAGCGATAAGGCATCCTCTTCCTAACCTGAAACTCACACTAACATGCACACAAAGTCAGCTTGAGCTGAGTGAGTTCAAGTTTTGAATAAATAACATCAGTAAATAATAATCATAATAGTAATTCCAAAAGTTTTAAAGTAAAAAGAATACATCAGTTAAGCCATCATCATTGATAAACAATCATTCTCATACATATATATATATATATACATACATATATATATATATAAACATCCTTATAAGTACATCCGTGTATATATATATATATATATATATATATATATATATATAACATCCAAGTAATAACATCAGGGTCGAGCAAACGTACAACGCAAACACGTAACATCTCATCAACGCATGCAAACACAAAGTAGGCATACGTAACATCAGTAGTCGATACGACTACAACATCGCCAAATATAGGCCATACAATAATTTGTGTGTATATATATACATACTATAACATCCTGAGGCCAACTATATACTTGCAAGCCTCTAATAAATAGTTTAAACGTTTCATCAAGAAAAATCGTTTAGGTGTGCATGCTAGCCCAAAACTTAAAAGAGTTAAAAGGGGCATCATGAACTCACCAGACACAAGACACGGATTCACCACGAGCTAGAGAATCCCTAAGTAATCCCAAAACTCAAACACCTGTCGGTTTACATTCAGTCAATATAATGACATCAAGATGACTCGTTTATCCTACGAGACGTTCTAACATGGTTCGAGTTACCTAAACCCTCGACCTCATCAAACTTAATCACAACAGGCCCCGAGGTCTCACACTCACCAAAACAACCTTTAGGTACTCCCGGGAATAAAGAATTCCCAAATTACCCCCGGAAGCACTAGGTGATACCAATACGCGCGTTTAAGAGTCGTTTGGGCCGTTAACATCCAACTCAGCCCCGTGTGGACCCATTATGATAAAATCACAGCCAACAAGTCCACATGACGCTACACGAGTCAAATGGGTCGGTAAGTCGCAGGTACAACGCACCAACTACTCAATAACCGCAATTGCTCGTTGTACGGACCCGTTGGAGTAACCGACAACCAATTCAGCCCCATAACTTATAAAAATGATTTTGCAACAGCCCGTACATCAAACCAAGTGTCCCCTAGCTGAATTGGTCGTTAATCACTTCAACACTCGCGTTAAACGCATTAAACTACAATTCTAGTCAACCGAACACTAACAATCTAACTACAACTAGTTGACCAATCTAACGAACACCAATGAACATGATTTTTAGGTATGATATACGGGACATACCTAGGAAGATTGTGGTGCAAAAACTCACTTCAAACAGCCTCGACAAGAACACAATTGAACATCCACCGGTTAAGCCTAAAACGAACCTATCGATCAATAACAAGTAGAACGTGCAGATTTTAGCATGCGAAGATGCATTTAATTACATAGGATAACCTTTCAAATAAATTATTAAATTTTTACCAGACTTTAATAAATGTCTTAGGTAATAAAAATATTTTTATTATATTTCTCTGGTGGACACAAAAATTATAAAAATTCCTCCAACACAGCAAGATACGTGCAGCTATTTCAGTGCGCAACAAAATGGTTTTATTTTTATAAAATTTATTACAAAACCAAATTAAACGATTCCAATTGGGTTTGATTTTTAACTCAAAATATTAAGTTCTAGAAGTGGAACCAACTAATTTGGACTTGTTGAAAAAGAGTTATGATGTTGGGAAGACAGACCAGAGTCCGTCATCTCGCATCAGCTTTGACACTCAATTTTATAAATTCATAAAAACCATTCAAATCTCATCAAAAAATTACATATTATACCTTTATGGAAACTAGACTCAAATTAGAACATCATGGAATCAAGAATCGATCAAAAACAATAGATTATGATCGGGTTACAGACCTTACAATAAACGTATACGAATCTGTCAGCAAACTGTTATCATCAAAACTCAACCCTAACATGTTCGATAACGGGTTTAATGGTGAAAAAGACTTGCATGGACGATAGACTAACCTTTAATTGAATTTTTACGCTCACGACTTGGCCGGAAAAAAGAAAAATCGCAGGGGGGGGTTCTCTTGGCCGATCGGCTGCGCCTAATGGTGCTAGGGTTAGGATTTTTATTTTTTTATGATATATCAAAATGTTACACACTAGCCCTCAAAGTTTAAGGGATATGGCAACTTGGAAGGAAAGGTTAGATAATTTAACGTACCGAGAAGATGGTCGGAAAAGTAAAGATGCCGGATAACTCCCAAGAAATATACATACTCTACATGCAGGAAATCTTTAAACCGAAAAAAAATTAGCGGGCGTTACACAACTTTTGTTAGTCTAAGTCCTGGATCCATTGGTATCTTTGTATCATTGCTCTCAAGCATTTCTGAGTCCTTGAGAATCTTGTACATATAACCAATTTGATTAATTGAGATATTAGCCCCCCTGTTTGGGTGACTTCTATACCCAAGTAATAGGCTAATAAACCTAAGTCGCTCATTTCGAATTTTCCTTCCATTTGTGATTTGAACTTGTAAATTTCTTTCTTTGGTGATCCGGTGACAATCAAGTTATCAACATAAACTCCAACTATCATATTAGAGTTTGAACTTGCCTTAGTATAGACTGCCTGTTCTAACGAACGCTTTTGAAATCCAAGTGACTTCAACGTGTTGTATATCTTTACATTCCATGCATGTGGTGCTTGTCGTAGTCCATACAAAGCTTGTAAAAGTTTGTAAACTTTCCTTTTGTTTTGTGGTTTCACAAAGCTTTCAGGTTGAGAAACATGCACTTCTTCCTTCAATTCTCCATGTAAAAATGCTAATTTTACATCTAGATGATGTACTTCCCATTTGTCATAAGAAACAAAGGATAAGATTAAACGTACACTTTCAATTTGTGCTACCGGGGCAAAGTCTTCTTCCAAATCTATCCCATGTTGCTATACATAATTTTGCTACTAAACGAGCTTTGTGTTTTAGTATGCTTCCACTTGCGTCTCTCTTGGTCTTGAATACCCATTTCAAACCTATTGCATAATGATCCTTGGGTAAATCGGTCAAGATCTAAGTCTTATTCCTATTGATTGAATCTAATTCAAATTTCATAGCTTCAATCCATTTTCCATCTACTTCTGCCTCTATATACGTTCTAGGTTCTTCTTCAACTAGTAACAATTCATTTCCATCCAAATTTACTTATGGTGCTCGAGCATAAATATATTCTAAACTTTGAAGTCGTAATGGTGTATGATCATATGGTCTAGAGGAGCTTGCAGATGTTTCAGAGTATGGTTCGTGGGTGTACGATTGGAGTGACCGGTGAATTTGGTGGATTAACAAGTGAATAAGGTGCTTCTACATCTTCATCATGATTGCTAACTTCAATGTGTTCAAATTGAGGTTCAAGATTATTTGGTAGAATCGTTGTTGGAACATCTTCAACTATAAATTCTATCCACTCGTTTTCTTCTTGATTATTACCTCAAGCATATTCCTTCTAATTCTAAAACTCCTTTTCTTTAAAATGTACATCCCTACCAATACAAATTCTATTTATTCTATGATCAAATAGTCTATAAGCTTTTGATCCTGGTTCACTACCTAAATATGCCATTTCAGTGCTTCTATCATCCAACTTCTTTAAGTGTGGTAGTAACACTTTTTCATATGCCTTACAACCAAAAACTTTTAGATACTTAAATTTTGGCTTATCACCTTTAAGCGCTTCAAAAGGTGTGGTATTAACTGAAGCTCTGGTCGGTGTTTGGTTTAGGATGTAGACAACATGTCTTATTGCTTTTGCCCAAAAAATCTGGGGCATATTACTTGCTTTTAGCATACTCCTTGTAGTAGATATGATTTTTCTATTTCTTCGTTCTACCATGCCATTCTGTTGCGGGGAGTATGGTGCAGTAAGTTGTCTTGCTATTCCATTTTCTTTACAGAACTTGGTGAAATCTTTGGACGTGAATTTTCCACCTCTGTCAATTCTAAACATCTTCAATTTGGTTCCTAATTCTATTTCTATCATCAACTTAAATTCTTTAAATGCCTTAAACGCTTGATCTTTTGATTCGAGAAAGTATACCCACATGTACCTTGTACAGTCGTTGACTAATAAGAAAATATACTTCTTCCCTAAATGTGTTGATGGGGAGATAGGACCATAGAGATCACCTAAAACTAAATCTAATGGTTTAGTTGATCTTGATTCGACTTGTCTTGGAAATGGAGATCTACTATGCTTTCCAAGAAGACAAGCATCACAGACTTGTGATGAGTGTGTAATTTGAGGTACTATGTTAGCTAACTTTTTTCGTGTCATGTCTTTAATCGTGTTATAGTTCACATGACAAAGTCATGCATGCCATAGCCATGCTTCATCTTAAAAATTTGCTAACAGTGAAATGGGTGTACCAATCTTCAAATTAATTACGTAAAGTCTATTCTTCGAACATTCAACTTTCATGAGAAGTGTTTCCTTTATGTTATAAGAGCGTAACTGATTGTATTCCATAATGACTTTACATCTGATTTATGTTAGTAGCCCTAGACTCAAAATATTGCTTTTAAGATTGGGAATGCAATAAACATTGGTCACAACTCTTCGCTCCATGTTTTACATTCTAACAATATTAAGCCTGTGCCTTTTAATTCTACATATGAACCATCACCAAAACGAATGTTCTCACTGATCTTCTCATCTGATTCAGTGAAATGTTCTTGAGAATCGATCATATGGTTACTTGCACCATTTTCGAGATACCACATACTTTTTGTTTATGTCAAAAATCAGTCTAAGGATCACGTAACCAAATTCGTACGTGAGGATTGGTGCTTGTATGAACAAAATAATCAAAGTAGTAATTGTAAAGGTTGGACAACGAGATTTATACGAGGAAAAGCCCTTGGTAACTAGTATCCCGCCGGCATAAAAACCTTGGGTAGTGAAAACTATCACTACCAACTATATTATCAATGAAAATCACGATTACAAGTGATTAACTTCAGCTAGAAATGAATACAAAGATGTGTAGAAAGTTCTAAGTAAGCTATTCTCTTATGTTATGTATTGTGTGTGTTTTCTAGCTTTGTTCAGTATATATAGAAGGAAACACAAATGACTAGTAACTAATTATGCTAAAAATCCGGTTGTAATCTTCCATATCTTCTCTTGGCCATTGCAAAATGGAGAAAACATGTGTAAAGACTCGGTAAATGCGGCTTCCACGAATGTAGGACACGTAATTGACAAAATCAATCACCTGCACATAAAATAGAAATATATTCGGAGATAGCTGTTAAGGATCCTTGAACCGTACTGGATCCTTGGTCCTGGCAGTAGACATTTACGAGCGCTGAGGATAATTGATCTTCCAGGATAAAAGATCTGGGTCCCAACAGTTATGATCAGCCTTTTTAATATATAAATACAAAGAAAGATAACGTATACTAACTAACTCCTATAAATCCGGCCACGTTCGTTTACTCTTTTATCTTGACCATTTAGGAGCGTGGACAGCAAGGAAGACCTGGTAAAATATGCTCTCCGTAAAAGTAGGCTTTCTGGTAAGCACGTGTTTAACATGCAAAAATAGATTAGAATATAACTGAAGTCGACTGTTGAGGATCCTTGATCCATCGAGAATCCTTAATCCTTGAAACAGTTGCCAAAAATAGATGATCCTCAAGGATCAAGAATCCTGGTCCCAACAATTGCCTCCAAACATGATAGATGTGAATCGATAACAGCTGTCATGTTTATCCCGAGAAATCTGAGTTGGAAGAATCAGTTCTTCTTTGTCCTGAAAGACTCTATGCCAAATGGGAATTTGTTGCCAACCCGCTGGATCCTCAAGGGTAAGATAGCGGATCCAGAGGATATGTGATCCTTCTATTAATGATTGATTAATTATAATCCTGTTGCTCTTTGTGCAGTGTCCAACTTTTCAGATCTTGCCGCCGACCCAGACAGTGTTGAGAAGACAAAGGCGTTTCTGTCTTTGGATCCTTTTGACCGGACTTTTAAGATTGTTGGTGAAGAATTGGGTGATTCAGCCGAGAAGACTGCAAGCTCTTCAGAAACCATGTCCAGTAAGTTAGAATTCATTCCTTAATCATAAAGTCAGTAAAAATAAGGAAAAACAATAGATTTAAAAGGGCTTGTCTTTTTTCGGGCAGATGCACAGAAGTCATCATCCAAGCCTTCCAAGAATCTGCTGGTTCAGTTCCAGTTAGAGGATGTTGACAGCCTCATTTCATCTCGGTCCTCTGAGAAGAAGCCCATGAAGAGGCACTGCCAAAGATTATGTTGACTCGATCCAAGGACACCGTGAAGAGAAAGAAGAACCCTGATGTGGAAGTCTACAGTGCCCAACATGTGTTTGACCAGCTTTCGGAGGTAAGGATCCGTACTGGCATAACTCTGAAAGACAAGCTCAATGCAGCACTTCAGGCGGAGAAGGAAGCTCTGAAGGACAAGCAGGCCTTCGCGGACATCCGAGCTCAGGAGTAGGTGGTGGAGGTTACGGAGCAGGCCAAGGTGTGGGTAACAGAGGCGTGGCAATGGGCGATGATGGATATGAAGACAAGGCCGGAGCCCATTTTTTATGAAGTTTTAATGGTTTTTTGTTGGTGGTTTTATGTGGACAATAGTAGTTGTAATTCTAGGATCGATGATCCTTAAGACAATCACGAAAGGTGGTTAAGGTGGAGGGATCCTCTGTTTTGGGGATGAAGCCTTAACCGCGTTTCTCTTTATTTTTTTGTATGAACGTGTGATGAACTTGACATACTTGATCCAGGTGGATGGTCCTCGTTTTATTGGTGAAGCCAGGATCAACTCTTGCTTTGCTAGTAATAATATAACTCTTTTGGTTTCTGTCTTATCTGTGTTGCTAGAATAGAGGATTCCTTATCCTTAGAACTTTTCCTTTTAAGTTATTCACCTCTTAGAATAAATCACCAAAAGATAAAATAATAGTTAAAGAAGTTGGGTTTAAATCCAACTATCTTGGGGACGAGCCCGATATAACGTGGGGACAAGCCCAATAAAACGTGGGGCCAAGCCCAATATAACGTGGGGGCGAGCCCAAGAAGACGTGGGGATGAGCCCAATAAATCGTGGGGACAAGCCCAATAAATCGTGGGGACAAGCCTAATAAATACGAGCGACGAGCCGATCCTTGGCGTTGGCCCAATTGTACACGGTGACGAGCCTAACCCGGCGTTGACCTTAACTTGTGTATATGGTACGTCTACCATTTAATTCGTAGGATCCAAGATATAATTTTTAGCCATGAAATTGTCTGCACTGGTCCCACAGCCTCCAATTATACCCGGATAATCGTGCGCTCCAGGCGAGGGTATAGAAACCCTAATTCTGGAGATAAGGTGAAGACCTTATAAACCTGGCGACAAGGCCGATTAAACTTAGGAGAGAGTTGGCCAACCCGTTTTTTCCACTTGAGGGCCCATTGCTCGGCATTTCTGCAACTTGACATACTTGACAAAATAAGAATATAATGAAAAAATATAAACATAAAGTAAAATTTTACCAAGTAATGGACTGAAGTAATTGACTAGGATCCAGGATCCTGATCAACAAAATTACTTTTTTAGATGAATCGCATTCCAAGCCTTTGGGAGCATGTCACCTTCCATATTCATCAAACGAAATGCCCCCTTTCCAGCTTCGGCTTGAATTAAATAAGAACCTTCCCATTTGGGTGCTAACTTCCCGTCAACGGGATTAGTTGTACTTTGGATTGCCTTTCGAAGAATTAAATCCCCAACTTCGAATCTTCTGATTCTGATATTGTTGTTGCATGCACCGGCCATCTTCTGCTGATAGGCGGCCATCCTGAACCTTGCTTGATCTTTGAGTTCTTCCACAATATCCAAATCTTGAGCAAGACTTTCTTCATTTATCTGAGGATCACGGATGCTTGTTCTGGCTGTTGGGTACACCATTTCAGTGGGGATCACTGCCTCAGCTCCAAAGACCAATGAGAACGGCGTCTGTCCCGTGACATTCTTTGGAGTTGTCCTATCTTCCCAGAGCACATAGGGTAGTTCCTTAGCCCATTTGCCTTTCTTTGCTCCAAGCTTTTTCTTCAGGTTGTTGATGATGACTTTGTTGCTTGATTCTGCTTGGCCGTTTGCTTGTGGATGGACTGGTGTTGAAGTGATCATTTTGATTCCCCAGCTGTCAAAAAAGTTAGTAGTTCTTTTCCCAATAAATTGGGAACCATTATCACAAATAATTTCAGAAGGAATTCCAAATCTAGTTATAATATTACGTTTGATAAATGATATAACTTCCTTTTCCCTAACTTGAGGGAAAGCCTCAGCTTCAATCCATTTAGAGAAATAGTCTGTCATTGCTAACATGAAGACTTTTCCTCCTGGAGCTGTAGGGAATTTACCCACTATGTCCATTCCCCATTTCATGAATGGCCACGAAGAGACAATAGGATATAAGGGTTCTGCCAGTTGATGTAGAATGTTGTCGTGCCTCTGACAAGCATCGTATTTCCTGGAGTATTCCATAGCATCCTTCTTCATAGTAGGCCAGAAGTACCCAGTCCTTAGGATCCTGGAGTATAATGCTCTGCCCCCTGTATGATTGCTACAATCTCCTTCATGGAAATCCTTTAAAACTTCTTGGGTCTCGGGTTCTTCGATACATCTCAAGTATGGACCTACAGGGATTTCCTGTATAGCATATTACATATAATAATATATCAAGATACCTTGGCTTTGAAAGCTTTGGGATTTTTGCCTTTCAGGATCTCCCCGTCTTGAATGCACTTCGTTATCGGAAGGATCCATGATGAATGAACACGAGGGTGATCCTCAGGATCCATAAGTACATTCCTATCTACCTCCATTGCTTTGAGTTCCTCGATTGCAGTAGATAAGACATGAATGATAGGGAGGTGGAGCAGCCTTTTCCGGGACTGGTTCAGGATCCTTGGTCCTTGACTTTTTGTCTTGAGACTCGTTTTTTGTTGGAGTATTCAACTGATCTTGTATTCTTTGATCCTCCTCCAACCTGATGAATCTTAAAGCTCTGTTTCGGACTTCAACTAAATTCCTGCAAGGGGTCACTACAAGATCTTGATAAAATGGAGAGTCCTTTTGTAATCCCATCTTAAATGCCTCAACAGCTGTCGGGACATCCAGATTTGGAATTTCCAAGGCCTCTCTTCCAAACCTAGTAAGGAATTGCTTAAGAGGTTCCCTACAAGGTTGGATAACTCTATATAAATCACTAGTTAATTTTTCAAAGGATCTACTACATGAAAATTGACTATTAAATAGATTGATCAAATGATAAAAGGAAGTAATAGAATAAGGAGGAAGACTTAACAGCCATTTAAGGGCGGATCCGGTGAAGGTTGAGCCAAAGCCCTTACACAAGCAAGCTTCTTTCAATCTATCTGGGTTTGGGTTAATTTCAATTCTCTCACAGTATAAGGCCACATGTTCCTCAAGATCCGTGGATCCATCATATAACTTCATACTAGGGGCAGTGAAGCGCTTTGGTATCTCAGAATCACAAATTGGTGGAGCGAACCTGGATATGTTATGGCTTCCTACTGGTAATTCGGGAATAGGTTTGATGACTCCTGGTACATTTGATATCATATCCTTGAGCTTTTGTAGCTCACGGGCTATGGTTTGGTTGATCCCGGTATCCTGCATACCACCATAATTAGTGCCAAAAGATAGATTATCATAAATGTTACCTCTTGCGTGATCAAAAGATCTCACTCCATAGCTGCGTCCGGGGTACACTGTTTCAGCATCAAGAGTTGGTCCAGCAGGAGCAGTGGTTTGCATGGGTATGAAGTCACCTTCATGGACCTCCAGTGGTCTGGACCGTGGTTCCTTCCCATAAGTAGGGTAGGATTCTGGGCGTTGATGGATGATGGATTCTGTTTGGAAGCCTGAGGATCCTAGTTAAAAGACTGAGGATCCTTGAAGTTGATGGGTGAAGGATCTTTGACGTAATCCTAAGGGGGAGGATCCTTGCGAATGGTAGCCAGAGGATCATAAGGGTTAACCTAATGATCCTTGTTGAAGGATAGAGGATCCTTGTGAATACTGGTCAGAGAATCTCTTCCGGGAGAGGTCAGAAGATCCTTGCTGAGGGTAAGTGGATGCTGGGCACCTTTGATCCGGGAAACTCGGAGTGCTGAAATCAAGCATCCTTAGCATAATGGGGCTTGTGTTTTCAGCGGCCTTTTTGGTCCTCCTGATTTCCTTGATCTCATGGAGGATCCTCTGGTTGGTCTTATTCTGCTGCTCCATATAGTTCTTCATCTGTGAACACAATACAGAAACATCATTGTTAGCAGTTATCGTTTGGGAGACAATAGTGGATTTTGATCCGGAGAAAACAGCAGTTTCCTTCTTCTGAGCAACAGTTGTAGGCTTTTGTGGCTTCGTAACACCAGGTAGCGGTGGCAAAGTCACTTGAGCAGGGACACTCAAAGCAGCGGTTGTGGGAATAGCTTTTCCTTGAGAGGCCATTGAGTGAGTGATAGTAGGGATTGAATAAAGGTAATGATTTTTTGTGATTAAAGCACCAGATGCCCCACGGTGGGCGCCAAACTGTTTTGGTCAAAAATTAGTCTAAGGATCACGTAACCAAATTCGTATGTGAGGATTGGTGCTTGTATGAACAAAATAATCAAAGTAGTAATTGTAAGGTTGGACAACGAGATTTATACGAGGAAAAGCCCTTGGTAACTAGTATCCCGCTGGCATAAAAACCTCGGGTAGGGAAAACTATCACTACCAACTATATTATCATTGAAAATCACGATTACAAGTGATGAACTTCAGCTAGAAATGAATACAAAGATGTGTAGAAAGTTCTAAGTAAGCTATTCTCGTATGTTATATGTTGCGTGTGTTTTCTAGCTTTGTTCAGTATATATAGAAGGAAACACAAATGACTAGTAACTAATTATGCTAAAAATCAGATTGTAATCTTCCGTATCTTTTCTTGGCCGTTGCAAAATGGAGAAAACGTGTGTAAAGACTCGGTAAATGCGGCTTCCACAAATGTTGGACATGTAATTGACAAAATCAATCACCTGCACATAAGATAGAAATATTTTCGAAGATAGCTGTTAAGGATCCTTGAACCGTACTGGATCCTTGGTCCTGGCAGTAGACATTTACGAGCGTTGAGGATAATTGATCTTCCAGGATAAAAGATCTCGGTCCCAACAGTTATAATCAGCCTTTTAATATATAAATACAAAGGAAGATAATGTCTACTAACTAACTCCTATAAATCCGGCCACGTTCGTTTACTCTTTCATCTTGACCATTTAGGAGCGTGGACAGCAAG
The DNA here is from genome assembly GCF_021521415.1 of Bidens hawaiensis. Classification (NCBI taxonomy): domain Eukaryota; kingdom Viridiplantae; phylum Streptophyta; class Magnoliopsida; order Asterales; family Asteraceae; genus Bidens; species Bidens hawaiensis. The sequence goes on from NW_027502846.1 coordinate 36,160, forward strand.
GAAGACATGGTAAAATATGCTCTCCGTAAAAGTAGGCTTTCTGGTAAGCACGTGTTTAACATGCAAAAATAGATTAGAATATAACTGAAGTCGACTGTTGAGGATCCTTGATCCATCGAGAATCCTTAATCCTGGAAACAGTTGCCAAAAATAGCTGATCCTCAAGGATCAAGAATCCTGGTCCCAACACTTTTCATCAGCTAACCTATAGTTACTGGGCATGATCTCCTTTTCATATATAAAATACTCAAGTGTCAATACGGTCTTCATGGTTTTCCATTAAAAGGATCAACTTTCTTGAAAATGATTTGTCGTCCTCAACCAACGTTGAAACACGTCTAACAACCGAGTTGGAATATGAGGTCGATAGGCTGAAGGCTGAGATTGAAAGGTTGGAGTCAAGAATTGCATTCCTTGTGAATGGCATCGTTTTCTCAATCGAGGTCACCTAGCTAAGGTTGGAGATTGATAGACTGACAGTCAGAAATGAAGAACATTGCAGGTTGAACGAAGCTCAGATTAAGATTAATGAAGATCTTGAAAGTAAGTATATGGCAGCCTCTGAATTCATAAAGATAACGGTTCAAGATGTTAATGATCTAAAAGAGCGGTTGAAGAAGTTATTTGGAAGTTGGGAGAATTCTGATGATGAAGATGAAGAAGGAAGGACAGTCTGCTATGAATGGTCCTGTGGTTGGTGGTGATGGTAGTGGTGCTGGTGGTAGGAGTGGTGCTACTGATTCAGGTTTAGGTGATGCTATGGTTGATGGAATAGCTGGTGGTGCTGAAATTGTTGCTGAAGAAGATGATGATAGTGATGATGATGAGGGAAGACGACAGGGAGTCGGATGATGATGATAATGATGACGAATCTGGTGACGGAGATAATGATGGTGGTGATGGAGGTGATGGTGTTGGTGGTGGCGGTTGTGGAGCAGGTCATGAAACTGCCCTACTTGATGATATGCCACATGATGATCCGCCAGCTGCGCCAGCTGCTGATGCTTCAAAGAAATAAGAGATCAAGATGTAGAGCTGACTCAAGACTTTCACTCCATTTTTGGTGTTGATTCTTTTAGGTACTCAAGTGCAAGCTAAAGCATCTGGGCTGGACTCTGATTATGAAGACTACTTGAATTATTCACTAGATCCTGATACACCTGAACCGAATGTCAGAGATCCTGTTTGATCAAGCTTTATCTGCTACCATTGCTGATCCTACTGCTGATGCTACTCAAATGCTAAAGACAACAAAGAGGAAGTGGCATTGTGTTAGCAGACGTGGCAATGTTTGTTGCAAAAATTATCCATGCCATGATGACTCTCTTATTTTATACTGCAAGTGGCATGCTAACAATGAATCATGGGCCATCAGGAGAGGAAATGGAGACCTCCCGTACCTTCCTCACACTGAGATGCATACACTATCTCAACTTGGCATGAACTACTTAAGAAGAACTACAGGTGATGGCATTGGTGAAAAGAAGCTAGAGGGTTGGTTCAAGAGGCATATGCACAGAGAATCAAAAAAGAACTACCCCAACTTCAAGCTCAATATGAGAAGAACATACAAGCATCTATCTTAGATTGATCCCGGTACTCGAAAGGGGAGAAAGGCATGAAGGTAGAAAATGCCTAAAGGTAGGAGATAGATCAATCATGGAGACCATTTGAGCCCAACTTACCTCATGGTTTCCTCTGCTAGGAGTTTGACAATAATACTGGTGAGGCGTTAATTCGTTACAAATCCATGCATCCTCTACGTGTATTTGACGAGCACAAGTTGATGAGTCTAAGCAAGGTTGACTTGCTAAAGTTGTATAAGTCTCCTATGCGTACACTCGAAGATCGCGACAAAGAAAACACGGATGAAACATTTGGAAAGTTCAACAAGTTCGTTCACCATGTTGTTGGCAACCAACTATTTGACTGTGACTCTCCTTTCGAGTACGAGACGGATTGAAGACGAAAGCTACATCAAATACTAAAAGACTAGAGGTAGATGTAGAGCCCAATTTGTCTATTTAAGTCTTTCGTATTTGTTCGTTTATTTCACGATGCATTATGTTAGCTTTCGTATGTATTGCGTGTATGTTTGGGCTTGACCCATTGTAAATAAAAGCCCGCCCATATATGGAAACAACCATTGCCTATCTCCCACTATAAATAGTGGAGGCATGCCCATGCAACATAATCTTTTGGAAAAATATCAACTCTCAACAATTCTTTCTCAACCTTATCTTCTTAACTTTTCACTTTTGGAAATAAACAAATACTAGCAAGATCCGAGATCTTGGTTAAGTTGTAAACGATTCCCACTAGTTTACAGCCGAGATTGATTCAAGAATAAGTTGTTTGATCCCGGTTTAAGGACCTATAGTTTTTTAATAAATGCAAAATATATATACGTGTGATTAATGAATGTTGGTGTATATGTGAGGATTAATGGATGTGCATGAATGTTTTAGCCTTTTAGGTATAGCAAATTAAACATTACAGATGTTATAAATGGCCATTAAAGTATGTCAAAATGCATAATATACAATGAAGTTAAATCATGATCGATCTTGAAGAGGTAGGTCCCAGCAGAGCCCAGTTGGACCCGCAAGACTCACCTTTAAAAGGACGTCTGCGCAGAAACCAACTGGGTCCGCAGGACCCACCATGCTCAGAGACGTGACGTCCTTTCGCGCAGTACGCAAGCTGTTCCCGCAGAAAAAGCCTCCCAATGGTGAAGTACTCTGCCTGTTCCCGCAGCTGCGGATACAAGCCATCAGGGAAGGCTACCTGCGCAGCAAAGCTACACGCACAAGGCACTTAACTCTCATAATAATTCAGTAATGTCACCTGAAGAAGGAATGAGCAAAGCCGGGAATACTCCCGCACAAAGCCGGGAAAACTCCCGCCCAGATGAACCAGTCCGTACGATACTGGAGGATCTTTTGTACTGTACCTGACGAGGTATGGACAAAAGATCTGACCAAAGATACGACATCTCACTGACAACAGTATGACGAGCAGCACGCTCTTGTACTGTATGTCACTATTAGCCGCTGCCTACTCACCAACCTGTCGGAGGACGTGCATGGCATGGCCTGCAGTTGGTGGAACAGGAATAGTACATAGCCGGCCTGGTCACTATCAGCCGCTGCCTATCCACCAACCACCAGCATGGCATGTGCGTAGCCCACAGTTGGCAGAACAGGAACACTATTCAGCCGGCTGTACCTGCTTGGAAACCTACCTTCGGCTATAAATACTCCAACACCTTGGAATGGTATCATATCATTTTATCTCATATCTCATATCTTGATATATTACCTGATATCTGCTCTAGTCATTCTCTTAATATACACTTATATTCAAGAGCAATCTAGTCTGATTCTCACGCCGGAGGGTGGTCACAAGGAGGTACCCCCCCCCCCTTCTCAGTAACGAGCTCACGGTGTCTGTTTTGCAGGTTATCAGAAGAACCATCTTTGCCAGGTCTAACCCCTCGTGGGAAACATCTATTTAACCCCCAGATTATCCGTAATCTGCCCGGGGTCGATTAGTGTTTCTTCATTGGCGCCATCCGTGCATAAAAGCTAGAACTTAATTCTTTTTCAGTTTTCTCAAAACTTCTGGAAAGATGGTTAAAGAAACCCCGGTAACCACAACCCCAGCTACTGGGGGGAATACCGGCGACTACACAGTTTTTACGAACACTGCCCCGGTTACCCAAGCTGGGGCAAGTGCAGTAAATAATCGCTCACTGGGATTCACTGATACCCACTTAGAGAGACAACGAACGAGGCTCCCCCGCCAAACACTCGATGAAGTTAAAGCGTGGGCGGAAGCACGTCAAAAAGAATTCCAAGCTGAGTTGGATGAACGCTTACGTTCACTCCAACAGGCTGATGAATTCGTAGAGTACTTGGACGATGATTCGGAGGAATCCGATAGTGACGCAAACCCTCGTCATAGGGCGAAAGGGAAGCGTAAGGAAACGGACTCCCAACCGAGAAGGCATTTTGGAGAAACCTTCAAACCAAAAAACGCGGGTGGAAACCCACGTGACTTCTCCAAAACATTTAGACCAACTGCTGCAAAGGCGGGAACGTCCAAATTTGCAAGGGACATTGCGGAAGCAATCGCCCCGAAAAGTGCCAAACAGATGTCCAACATCGGCACTTACGATGGTATATCTGATCCAGACGATCATTTGAACAGGTTCATAGCGGGGGCAACCGTCAGTAGTTGGACGGAACCTACGTGGTGTTACATGTTCCAAATGACGCTTGTTGGGACAGCTAGAGCGTGGTTCGATCGTCTACCGGTCCACCACATCTACGATTGGGCAGACTTCCAGCAGAAGTTTAGCCAACACTTCAGCCAACAAAGAAAGTATACCGAAGAGCAATGGACAATCCTCAATTGCATTCGAGAGGAAGATGAATCTTTGCCAGACTTCATCACTCGCTTCAACTCAAAGAAGCTAAGTCTGGGTAATATTAGCGAAGATCTTGTTCGCGCTGCTTTCATCCAGGGCGCGAATGACCCAGAGCTCATCCGCACCTTAACGGGTAAAGATGGCATGCCGTCCACATGGGATGCCATCATGACAGCAGCTAAACGCTTTGCGGAAACGGAGAAGCAATTGGGTAGAGATCTCCCCAGAGCACAAACCTCTACACCCAAAAAACAAGAGAAGACAACGTCCTTACCGCCCGACTAAACAAAAAGCGGAAGCTAGGCATTTGGCAGTCAAGGGTAAACTTTGACACCTCATCCGGCTTGCAACATCGATTAGGCGGAAGGGATAACGTACAGTCGAACCAGAACTCCAGATGGACGCCACTCACCAAAAGCGTCACCGAGATATTCGCCACTGAGAAGCTCCCATTGCCAAAGGCTCCAATAATCCGACATCGTCACAATGCTGATCGGAACAAATACTGTGACTTTCACAGGACAAAAGGCCACAACACTGAAGAATGCACAGACGTGAAGGACATCGTCGAAGCATTTGTCAGAGATGGGACGCTCGCGCACCTCGTGGCGTAACGAACGCTGAGCAGGCTGATGCGTGTAGAACCCCAGTTGGGGAAAACACGAATAAAACTGCAGCTTCAATGTTGGAGACTACATACTGCGTAAACAACGAGATTCCGAACCAAGTGCATATCGGCTCGAAAGGCTCGATGACACTCCCAAGAACATGGAAGGGAGCTCAATTACACAGTCTGCATGTAGATCAATTCCAAACTTGTAAAAGAAAAGGCCCAGAGCCACTTCTAATGGAAATGATTCTCCTTATCACATTGACGCTGATGGTCTTACATTTATACTTACGAACTTTCCACACTGATATGCCGGTCTTCACCGCATACATAAGTGGGGAAAGAAGTCGTTGCGTGTGGAAGGCGGCAAAACCCGCATAAACACAAAAAACGGCAAACCTTCACGCAGGTCAGTCATAGGTAAAGATTGGTCATCCCACTAAATGAAAGTGCCGGTCCTAACCGCGCAAATCATGATAGAGGAAACCGAACTAACCTATTGACAACCATGCATCAAACGGTTAATTTATTCAACACTGATGCCGGTTTTCACCGCATAAATAAGTGTAAAGAAATCGTTGCGTGTGGAAGGCGGCAAAACCCGCATAAACACAAAAAACGGCAAACCTTCACGCAGGTCAGTCATAGGTAAAGTTTGGTCATCCCACTAAATGAAAGTGCCGGTCCTAACCGCACAAATCATGATAGAGGAAACCGAACTAACCTATTGACAACCATGCGTCGAACGGTTAATTTATTCAACACTGATGCCGGTTTTCACCGCATAAATAAGTGTAAAGAAATCGTTGCGTGTGGACGGCGGCAAAACCCGCGTAAACACAATAAACGGAAAACCTTCACGCAGGTCAGTTATAGGTAAAGTTTGGTGATCCCACTAAATGAAAGTGCTGGTCCTAACCGCACAAATCATGATAGAAGAAACCGAACTAACCTATTGACAACCGCGCGTCGAACGGTTAACCTATTCAAAATACTTAGAAAATTTCTAACGGAAGGATGAGGAAAACCTCCACGCAGGTCAGATATAGGTGTTTAGCCATCCTACCAAGTGCAAGTGACGGTCTTACCCGCACAATCACGAAGGAGGACGCAAAACTTTAACCTATTATCTACCACGTTCAAAGGTTAACTTATTCTAAACACTTAGAAAATTTCTAAGATAAGGAAAACCTCCACGCAGGTGAGATATAGGTAAAGTTTAGCCATCCTACTAAGTGCAAGTGACGGTCTTACCCGCACAATCACGAAGGAGGAAGCAAAACTTCAACCTATTATCTACCACGTTCAAAGGTTAACTTATTCATAACACTGGGAAAGTTGCTAAGTTAAACTAAAGTATGCATGAGCAAGTCATATAACGTGTATAAAGCAAGTCATCCAGTGAAAGTAGCGGTCCTACCCGCACAAAGATTTATATTTCATAATAATTCAAGTATTACAAGAATGGCCGGGTAACTACCCGCCTACATGAATATAAATCTATACAATGTAAACCTATCCTAACAGTGGGAAGGGATCTTAAGGTTCAAGCTTCAGGACCACTCCCTCTAAACCCACTTGTACCCGCACCATCAGTTGGCTGTGGCGGTTCAAGGAAGGTCTTTAGAATGGCTAGCCCATCATCAGCAGCAGCAACTTCGTTCACCTTCTCCACCACCGGATGCGGGAAGGCGGCATACTGGTTCACTGCTTGGTCATATACAGCTTCAGTATCCACATCATATAAAGGGAAGTTGGAAGGCGGGATGCCTTTCTCAACGAACCCTAGACCAAGCAGGAAGCCGGCCTTTTCCCCATCCTCATGAGAAGCGTTGAGGGCTGCGCTCATGGCATCGTCGTATGATGTGTCCGTGAAGACTCGATGCACAACCTACAAGAAAAAATACAGGTATCAAAACCTTTTCTATTTACAAAGAAAAGCGTAAAGATATTATGAAATTACGCATATCTGAGACAACGCTTCTCGAAGAAGCCATTCCTTGGCAACCAGAGCCTCCAGGAGGGCGGCTTGAGCTTGGTTACGGGCGCGTTCGGCTTCACTTTTGTTAAGGTTGGCGAGCAACACTTCCTTAGCAGCAGCCTCTTCAACGCCCTTTAGCTTCCGCTCAGTGTGGTCAAGCACGCCCCTCTGGTCCAAGATCTCTTGGAGCTTCTTGGCGTCTTCCATAGCCAAGGCATCATGAGCCTGCTGGAGCCTCTCTAACTTGGCTTTAAGCTCCTCATTCTCAATGCGTAGAGGCTCAGCAACAGCTTCAGCCTTGGTGGCCCTCTCAGTTGCGTTCTGTGCAGTTTCCTTAGCCAGCCGAAGCTGTTCATTAACAGCTTGGGCAGCCTTGGAACGGGCCTCGAGACGGGCCTGAACTTCAACTTCAAGGGCCTGGAAGGCCTTCTCCTTTTCCGCAGCCACTGCGGCAAGCCTCTTGTTCTCCTCCCGGATGGCCCGCGCCTGAGCCACTTCCAGGCTACGCGCCATCTTTAACTTGTCGTTTTCACGACAAAGTAACTCGACGCGCGGCTGCATCCGGGCAAGGAGAATCCGCAGTTCATTCGACAGCCTACCCTCCTGGTAGCTGGACATGGCTTCCCCCAGCGCACCGGCGGGTGCGGCGTGGCGCGCCCATTCGACGCATTCTACAGGCGTCCGAAGGGTTGTTCCTCGGCGGATGTTCCATCGTGGAACATACACTTCATTGGAATCCGACACTGCAAAAGCAAAACGCAGTTAGGAAAAGATGATAATATATATATATATATATATATATATATATATAATAAAGGCCAAAATAACCCTACGCACCTGTAGGGTCGACGACAGGCCTGTAGCCGCCAAACCCATCACCCGAACCTAATGGATATCCATCCAAGAGGTCAGGCAGATGGGAAGGAGGCAGAGATTGGCTTGACGCCCCAACCCCGGACATACCTGAAGGACCGGCTGTAGTCGCCGGCGCCGGAGGAGGCATAGCGGAGGCTGCCTTGGTAGAAACCAGCGGAGGTGAACTCACCGGAGGTGAACTCACAACCGCGGCTGCGGCTGCGGAAGAATCTACAGTAACATTCACCGCCGGCTCAGGGAAGGAATCAGTAAATATGGCACTGACAGCCGGCGGAGATGTCATCACAGTTGGAACAGTTGGCTCAACCGGGTGAGCAACTGAACCAACTGAAGCAGGCGCAGACGCCTGGGTCATCGCCTCAGGTAGGTTGACCAAACCTACCGTCATGGATCCGGAGGTGCTCCTCCCCGCTCCACCCTGGAATGCGGTAGCATCCACGCCTGCACAAAGAAGATATAAGTATAATGGTGGAAAGCTATGCAGTTAAAGGAAGATTATACTTACGGGTTTTCTTGAGCCTAAAGGTTCTGACAGGCGGGGACGAACCCGATGGAGCCGGCCTCTTCACGCCGCTCACCGTCGTCACACTGGGCTGTCCGGAGGTGACAGCCGTCTCAACCTCCGGAACAGTGGTCTCACTACCACCAGGGTTCCCCGCCGCCTCCTCGCTCTGGGTTTCCGAGTCTGACCGGACAACCGGATCGGCGGTGGAGGCAACCTTCGCCTTGCCCTTCGCGCCAGTGGCCTTCTTTTTCCGTACCAACGGAGGACCATCTGCGGATTCCTCATCAGAAGATGACAAGATTAGAGGAATTCCAGCAGAGGTTTCAGCATTGAGAGGTCGAGGGTTGAATAACTCCTTACCTGGCCGCGTGGCGCTCAGAATGGGGTGGCCTGGCGGGTAGACCTCCACAAACCGATCCCTCGTTTGCTCCAAGATGGGCAACTCATTCTCATCGAGAGCACGAGTACCCATCCGAGCGGGACCATCAGCCTCCCGCGGATGCAGGAGCGACTGCAAGTCGTTTCCCTCTGAAATAAAAAAAAAGAAACAGTTAGAAGAAAAACCTATATCAACAAAGAAGACAGCATACCGTAAGGGACAGAGTTCAAACCGTATTCGAGGACGATGGGAATCTGTGACGCCTCCTTCCACACCCGGCTCATCCCGAGCATCACCATCCCGGACTCCGCAAAGCGGTACACCGGAGTCTGGATCCGGGAGATCTTGGCGAACCACTCCGCCTCCTGGTGGTTGAGGGCGTGAAGAGCGGGGAGTGCTCTCCCATTCTTAAACGTCATCGCAAGGGGGACGACGCGAGCGAAAATATAGAAAAATTCCCGCTTCCACGACCGAAGACTGCGCTCGGTAGCGCAGATCTTCAAACCCTTGATCCGATTGACCAAGGTGTACCACCCCTGGATGCACCTCCAGGAGTAGAAAGTCATCAACCGATCAACGTGGGGCTCCACGCCCAGAATGAGGCACACCCACTCAAAGTGGAGGATCTTGGCGATCGCCATCGGGTGTACCTCCGTCAGATGCACACCGTGCCTCTCCAAGACACGGTATACAAACTTCGTCAATGGGAACCTGAGATTCCCATAAACGAAGAATGCAGCGTACACCCCTATCTTGCCCTTGGGGGCATCGTACACCGTCTGGTGTGGCTCCGGAAACTCAGGCTCGAACGGCTCGAGCATGAACTTCCGGACGATGTACTGGTAGAGGTCAATAGGAAGAGCGCACTGGCACTCGCCAGCAGTGCTCTTGTCGTCCTTTTCGGACGTCGACGTCGGGTTCTCGGCGAACAACTCAGACTCCTCGGCAGTGGCCTCAAAATCACGGGTAGAAGACATGTTTTGGATGTACAGAACAACGATTTCAGAAGAATGCTCGACGGAATAGTGAGTATTCGCCGGAAATCGTTTAGAAAGATGAAGAGAGAAGTGAAAGTGTGGACTAAGATGCACCCTCTCGCCCTTTATATACTCATCGCAATTAATGCGATGAATTTAATGCGGAAGAGAGAGAAATCGCAGGTGCAATGAAACTATGACACGTGGCAAAGAGCAAGCTGGCAACAGCTGTTGAAAGGACGCGTGCCATTAATTTCGCGGCCACGCGCCCGAAAAATCGCGCCCACGCGCCTGAAAAAGCGCCTGGAATAACCATATACTGTCACGTCGCCATAACTTCCTGCACGTCCTGACACTGTCAGAAGAAACCGTCGGACGACGTTTCAACAGTTTGGACTGTTCTTATCCTTTCACCAACTCTTCGAATTTCAAAAAGATTCAAAAGTAAGCGGGAAAATACCCCTTACCTTGGCAACCAAGTAACTATAAGACAGGTGCGAGTACAGTGTTAAGGCAAAACCCTTCACATACTTAGCACCTGCAGGGAATTGAAGCCAAGAATACCTCGGCAACCAAGTAACCATAAGACGGGTGCGAGTAGTGTCAAGGCAAAACCCTTCACATACTTAGCACCCGCAGGGAATTGAAGCCAGGAATACCTTGGAAGTAAAGTAACTATAAGACGAGTGCGGGTACAGTGTCAAGGCGAAACCCTTCACATACCTAGCACTCCGCAGGGAATTGAAACCAAGAAGGATCTTCTGGGCAGTGCTTGCGGAAACGGGAATAACATCCCCGCATAGCGGGAACGTCGAGAACTAGATTGTTTGAACCTCCAAGATGGAATTGGTTGTTTAAACATAATTGATCACTATGTTCAAAACTACCAAAACCTCATGGAGAATCTACACAAGTGGAACTCAACGCTCCTGACTTGCGAGGAGGTTACAGACCTACCCGCATCACACCCAAAGATCAAGCAGAAAAGTCGGGAATTTCTACACTTGACATTAGGACTTCCGCGGGAAGAATCCCCATGGAAAACCTTAAAACTAAACCCTTTTCAAAACCCTTTGCTTAAGTCCAAAAGTTCACCTCACTTATTAAATTCATGAGAAGAACATTGGACTGGGGGGACTTGAAGAGGTAGGTCACAGCAGAGCCCAGTTGGACCCGCAAGACTCACCTTTAAGAAGGACGTCTGCGCAGAAACCAACTGGGTCCGCAGGACCCACCATGCTCAGAGACATGACGTCCTTACGCGCAGTACGCAAGCTGTTCCCGCAGGAAAAGCCTCCCAATGGTGAAGTACTCTGCCTGTTCCCGCAGCTGCGGATACAAGCCATCAGGGAAGGCTATCTGCGCAGCAAAGCTATACGCACAAGGCACTTAACTCTCATAATAATTCAGTAATGTCACCTGAAGTAATAATTCAGTAATGTCACCTGAAGAAGGAATGAGCAAAGCCGGGAAAACTCCCGCACAAAGCCGGGAAAACTCCCGCCCAGATGAGCCAGTCCGTACGATACTGTAGGATCTTTTGTACTGTACCTGACGAGGTATGGACAAAAGATCTGACCAAAGATACGACAGCTCACTGACAACAGTATGACGAGCAGCACGCTCTTGTACTGTATGTCACTATTAGCCGCTGCCTACTCACCAACCTGTCGGAGGACGTGCATGGCATGGCCTGCAGTTGGTGGAACAGGAATAGTACACAGCCGGCCTGGTCACTATCAGCCGCTGCCTATCCACCAACCACCAGCATGGCATGTGCGTAGCCCACAGTTGGCAGAACAGGAACACTATTCAGCCGGCTGTACCTGCTTGGAAACCTACCTTCGGCTATAAATACTCCAACACCTTGGAATGGTATCATATCATCTTATCTCATATCTCATATCTTGATATATTACCTGATATCTGCTCTAGTCATTCTCTTAATATACACTTATATTCAAGAGCAATCTAGTCTGATTCTCACGCCGGAGGGTGGTCACAAGGAGGTACCCCCCCCTTCTCAGTGACGAGCTCACGGTGTCTGTTTTGCAGGTTATCAGAAGAACCCATCTTTGCCGGGTCTAACCCCTCTTGGGAAACATCTATTTAACCCCCAGATTATCCGTAATCTGCCCGGGGTCGATTAGTGTTTCTTCAGATCTGGTTACATATGTAATATATTATAAGTTTTAAGTGGACGTCCATTAAAAGTATTAAGAAAGAAAATTACAGCTGATTTTATAACCAAAGAGATCATTCTTGAAACATGCAAATAAACAGTTCGATATGCCATATGGATTACTCTTAATACACTTTTTCCTAAATCTTCATGTGATGCTTGAGTTTGAGATTTGATGTTTGATATTATATTTTGTCTTATTTGTTTTCTCTCATTTGTATATATACGACAATAAATTAAATGCTATCAACGGCCATGCTGTTGCGTCGTGCTTATTATTATCAACGTTTGGACATTAACTTTTTTAACGATTTTGTTTTTTATGTAAGGTTTTGAGTATTATCAGCACTCCCGCTAAGTTTTGGAGATGTTAATGTTTTCACAGATTAGCGTGTCTACATAGTTTAAACAACGAATCAAACATAAGAAGGAAGGCTCACTATCGTAATTAGAATAAATATATTATTGTAATCAAGATTGTATTAAACACTTTTTAAAAGTAACATAAAGACCAAGTGTCGTGGAAGTTAAAGTTGATGGCATGGTGAGGATCCAGGCGTTATCACCATTACAATTTACAACCCTCGAGAAGGAGGGCACCAAAGTTGTAGGCGTTTACGCAAGGGTGAGAGGGGGGCATGTTTCTCCAACCAATCGCGTTCACCCATCTATCTTTTGTAACAAAAAACATTAAATAGTAATTGTGTTGTTAGGTAAACTATTGCACGTGTTTAATAGTTTAGTTAATGAATGCCCTCCGCTGCTCCGCATACGTGGCAGTGACGTGACAGTAGTAAAAGCCCCCACCATACACTAATTGGTTTAACGAATACTTTATCAAATCACATAAGTCACATTCGTATGAAATGGTATAACCCTTTTAAATGAAACTATATATTAAAGGTATTTTGTAAAAATTAAAAAATAAATGAAATATCTTTTCATTAAATTTACTAAAAGTCACACTTCGAACTAATTTTCTCTTTTAATTTTTCGAACAACTCTAAATTCATTTTAACTGTAACTTTGATATTAATTTGACTACAAATGGTAGAAAGGATGAGGCGGGATAACTGATCATAATGGGTTAGCTTAAAAAAAACATTTTGGTTCGGGTTAGAATGAATTTTGATAAAAATGTGTGTAGGTTTGAGCAAGCCACTTTCAAAATTCTCCTATGAAACATCTAGCGCAAAAACTTTATTTCAAGAGGTAACTAAAACTACATAAATATCAACCAAATCTAGCATAAAGTTTCAAAAGCTACAACTACCAAAATACCAAACCAAATTAAAGATATATAGTATTTAGTTTTATACCAAATTACTGATCATATAACAAAACTAAATATTTAATTTTATAAGCAAGAAATTCAACTCTAGCCCTTAAAGATGTAATGTTTAGTTTTATAATCAAGAAATTCAACGCTATATAGTCTAATAACATATATGGATGCATGTCTCACAACAATTGCACTATTACACATAATTCATGATAATTTATAACTTAAGATGTAAACTTTGGTATCATAGTAGTTAAAATTGAAACAACTACCCTCCATCTCGTATACAATGTTTTAAAAGGGCTGAAAAGCCTAGATAGAATGCGACCTCCGTTACGCGCGATTGCGACACATATGTTCCTTTGTATCTTAAGGGAATCAAATGCATTTCTAGTGTGTTTTCATCATGCCCAATATCAATATGACCCCTAAAATTTAGTCTTAGCCACCATAAGGCATTGAATTTTTACTTTTCAATTAAACCTAAACAAAAAAGTTTTATATATGACCCAAACCAACCCATCACTTTATAAAAAAACAAAATAGACTAAAAAATGAGACTTTTTATATAGTGATTTCACCCGTTGTACATTTAATCATTAATCAATTATAAGAAAAATACTTCTGCGTTTTGTAAAAAGGTTTGTTATATCATACCATACACATTTATTTATTTGTGTGCTTTAAACTTTTAATGACTTAAATTTCATTAAAGGATTAGTTAAGGCTGAGGGGTGTGGGGGGCGCGAGAGGGGGCGCGAGTGGGGGCTCCAGCCAATAATATTGTGACGTGTGGCAGAGAGAGAAACTTGATAAGATGGGTGTTGGTTGTGGTGCTCGCGCCCCGGGCCCTGGTGTGGAGGGGCGCGAGCGGTTTTTTTTTTATTTTTTTATAAATGTATTAAAAAAACGTATTATTAAAAAAACTCATAAATTATTTAAAAAAACACATATTAATTAAAAAAACACATTAATATCTAAAAAAAATTTAAAGTACTAAAAAAAACATTATTCTTATTCTTCGGCTTGGTCTTCTTCGATCAACCTCTTCCGGATACGTTCCTTTTGTTTTTCCATCAGCATTTGGTCGACCGGATTTAGGTTACTGAAGTCTCTTGTAAGGAAGTCCAAATCTCTCATTCTTTTTTTTTCCTTTTTGTCATTAGAGACCACCTCCATGGTTTTGTTGAATTTATTGAGGGATTCAACAAGATCGGTGATGTTTACGGCTTCCCCCTCAGCCGGTTTTTTCCCCCTGGCGTCCCTTCCCAATGGCCGCCTCCTCGGCGGTGAAGACGTTTCCTCCCCCGCAACGTTTAGGTCGAATCCAACTCGGCAATCCGACCCGGCGGAAGTGCTATACGCTCCAGACGAACTAGTTTTAGTCCGTTTCGGCCCTACTTCCGCATCAAGGTCCGGCGCCACCAGCTCAACCCACTTAGAACACCTTCTCAACCTCTCCCACACCTTTACATCGTCCCACGTCTTCACCGTCCCATACCTCCGCAGGCACTCCTGCTTCCACTCTTCGACAGTGAAATTATAAACCGCCAAATCGTCACTGCCACTTGGTCTCATACGACCGGCGTTCCTGTTGAACAGATTAGTAAACAAGCCGACAAATTTTCTGATTTCGGTCCACCGACCCGAAATCATATCGGCGTTCCGCTCTGTACTCCCAACGAGCGAATAGAACGTCTCCCTAACCTTTGTCCAAAAGACCTTGCTCTTTTGGTAGTCCGCTGCAAAATGCATAAATAAATTTGTAAGTCATTTAACTTTTTTATTTAACTTTTTTATTAAAAATCATTTTTAAAAACGTTAAAACAATTACCGCAACGCCGATCCTCAGAAATGACTATCCAAGCCCGAGACAGGGCTTCCTTCTCATTCGATGACCACGGAGTGGTTTTCCGTTTCGTCCTTCCAGTCGAAGCCGAACCCGACCCGTCCGTTGCAACTTATTTTTTCCGGTGGACGCGTCTTCTTTGTCCCGCAGCTTCACCTTCTGGTTCTTGTGTCTCCGGAACAACAAAGTTAGGAGACGGTTGTATGTTGGATGGTTGAAAGCCGGATGATTGTTGCGACCCCCGAATAAAACATCGGTTGGTTCGGTGCCGACCATAAATCGTCGTAACTGTAATCTGAATCTAGGTTTTGGTACCAATTTCCAGCCATGTTTTTAAAAAAGGTTTGGAAGATGGGGTGATTTTGGGTTTTGGGTGTGGTATGTGATATTGGTATGTGATATTGGTTTTGGGTGGTATGTGATATTGGTTTTATAGAGAAAAAAAAAATTTTTTTAATAAAAATAAAGAGCCAGCGGCTCTATTTCTAAGCCCCAACGGCTCTTCACACGCATTCCCAGGCCAACTTTACGCCCATTTTCACCCGCTAGCCCTCTTGCGCCTGCCTTGGTCTGCGTGCTCGCGCCCCTCTCGCGCCCCTCTCGCGCCTCGGTGGTGTGGTGCTGGCGCCCCGGGGCGCGAGCGGATGGACTTACGCGCCCCCTCTCGCGCTCCACACCCCTCAGCATAAGTGTCACATGGGTAAATAATAAAATGAAACAAATAATATTTTTGTGGGGTTAGTTCAACACAAATCCCAACCATTCTATGCAGAGTGCAATCTTCACCCAGTAAAACTCATGAATCCACTGCTGTCTGCCTCTTTCTAACACCTGGGCCCACTTTCCGTACTTCCAACCACACACTGACACGTGGCATCCCACCCAACCAACCGCCTTTCCACCTCCACCTCCTCGTACGTTTGGGCATCTATCCTCTGCTGTAGCACCACATGGTAGAGTGTGGACCCGCACCATATTCACACCAAGATTCTGTGGATCTACGGACCAGATTAACGGAAAGCCAAAATGGGTTAGATGTGTGGGACCTGCGTGATGACGTGGCGAAGGGTTACTGGTGAGAGGCATACCTCAGAGGGTGAGGTCGGCGGGAGGTCTGGTCAGGATAGTAACGTTGGTGGTGGGTCACGCCGTTTGGATTATTTGATACCTGACTTGTGAGGACCACAAATTTTGTGTGTCTTTGGCAGTAAAAATATTATTAAATTTTAATTTATTAAGTTTTCTAAGTTTAATGACAGAATTACAAATTTTGTCCTTTAAAACAAGACGAATTACGGTTCGTGTTTTTTTCTAAGTTTTCTTGCAGGCGGTGTACTTTAAACTTTTTTTTCCTACAAGTTTTGAACTTTACGCTAACTGGGTTAGAAAAACTCAGTTAAATACCCTCACGTGAGGCGCATGTGAGGGTATTTTGGTCTTTTCAACGAAGTGGTTAAAATATATTTAATATATATTTAATAATTAATATTTATAAAATAAACTCTCTCTCTTTCCAACCTTTTCACACAATCAATCAATCCTTTCAATTCAATTCCAATCAAACCCATCTCCGATTCACAGTTTCCGACCAAACCCATCTCCAGTTAACGTTTTCCAACCAAACCCATCTCAGCCATGGCTTCAAACCCCCCAAAGGATTGATTGATTGTGTGAGTGGTTGGTGGCGGCGGTGAAGAATCAACCCATCTCCGATTCACTAAAGGATTGATTGATTGTGTGAAGATAATTAGGGTTTTTGTAAAGGGTTTGTTGCTTGCTTAAAATTGGGGAAATCGGAGGTGATGGTTCAGGTGACCATCAGAAATTCCGGCCACCTGAGCAACCTCTGCTGATTCTTCTTCAACCTCCGATTCACTGATCATAGGAGTGGTCGGAGCTGGAGCGGTGGTGGCGGAGCTGTGGTGGTGGCCGGAGTGGTTGGTGGCGGCGGTGAAGAAGGATCTGGGTTTGTGGGTTCTCCGGCGAGTTGGATCTGGAAGATGGATCTGGGTTTGTGTCTTCTCCGGCGAGTTTGAATTGGGTTGGAATTGAAGGATTACGGAGATTGAAATCTGTACGGAATTGGGTTGAATTAGGGTTTTCAACGGGAAGATGAAGATGATGATGGAACCATACGGAGGTGTTTGCGGAGATGGCGGTTGGAGATCGGATGGTTGTGGTTTTTTGGTGGTGGTGGTGGTGGTGTTCATGGCTGTTGTGGTGGTGGTGTTCATGGCTGTTGGTGGTGGCATTTAACTTAACATTAAAGCCGGCAGTCCCCTTAAAATCAGATACACAGGGAAAGAGGCTTTGTGGTGGTGTTCATCTCTGTGTTTTAAGAAACACAGGGAAAGAGGAAGAAGAAGTTGCAGGTACAGGTGAAAAGACAAAAAATGCCCTCACATGCGCCTCACGTGAGGGCATTTAACTGAGTTTTTCTAACCCAGTTAGCGTAAAGTACATAACGTGTAGAAAAAAAAAGTTTAAAGTACACCGCCTGCAAGGAAACTTAGAAAAGGACACGAACCGTAATTCGTCTTATTTTAAAGGACAAAATTTGTAATTCTGTCAAGTTTAATTATACATTTATACAATTATACTCCATAGGTGCATCATGTTGTATTAATATTTTGCATTAAACTTATTTAAAATCCAATCTTTTATAAATTATGATTTGAAAGGTAAATATTTGTAAATTAATAAACGTGAAGATGTGAGACAAAGATAAGATGGAGTCCGAAGCAACAAGCTTTGGATTAGATAGATTACATGTTTGAGATATTGATTCATGATACAAACACATCCCAAGTACCGAAGTACACAAATATTATGTTTGGCCTTTAGTTCAAAAGTATAAGAAAATTTGGGTTTTTGGTCTGGCCGGTCTTGTATCAACAAAAGGGCCTAAAATAAAGACCGACTATATAAAGTTTTATTATTACTTTAAAAAAAAATGTTTTCACCACTTTCTAGACCTATTCACCATTTTTGTTTCCTCAACAAATTATCCTTATGAACATTGTTTTGAAATTGATCATATTATCATAAGGCGTACATTTTTGTTGCACATTTGATTT
>NW_027502847.1:0-52861 GCF_021521415.1 Bidens hawaiensis
CCAAATATTGAGATGAGTACGGGTTTTATTTATGAGAATGAGGAGGTTGAGTTTGAGGATGTGACTGCTGAGGAATATCCTGATATGTTGTAACATACCAATGTTGATCAGGGTGCTCCTATATTTAATGAAGAAACCGTCAAAGAAGCAGAAGATCATCTTGAGAAGACGTCCAAAGGAAAGGAGGTCATTGATACAAGATTTGACTCGCTTGAAAACCCAAATGATGATGATATTCTTAGATGGTTCAGACATAAGAAAGCTAGTAAGATCATCGAGGCATTTCGGTATGTGGATCAGGAACAGAAAGAAGAAGCTGTTGCACGTGCCAAAGCCAGCCAGAAGACTACATTCAAGGCCGTGCCGAAAGTGCAAGGTGATATTATTTCTTGGCTTTATGATTATGAACTGAAAGTATGTATTGTTAATTGGGAGAAGGGCGTTCAGTACTATGAACGAATGTCTGATCTTATCTCATTACCGAGATGGGATGTACGCACTTTGGCGTATCATCCGTTTATTATTCGTGGCGAGGACTACCGTGCAAAACGTTTTCACCAACACTTGTTATTTGAGGTGAATAACGGGTTTAAGTATTTTAAACCACAAATTCCCATCCGCAAGCGTATCGATGAGATAGATCCAAAAACAGGATGGAAAAATTTGGTTCTTAAGGTAAAGCCACCGAATACAATGAAGCGTGTACCAGTGAAAACGATGAACCAACACATATACTTATCCTTCAACCGCTGGTACTACAACAATCGAACTGGCGAGGCTGTCATTGTCCTGGGTAAAGGGTTAAAGACCGAGCTAATCAAGATCATCGATCCGATATGGCTTGTTAACTTAACTGAGACCGACAACGACGTGCTACACAAGAATAAGATATTGATCGAGCGCAATGAAGACTACGATCTGGCTATGCAGTTCCAACGCGTTGTGCGTGTATGTTATGAGAACGGGATTCATAGTTGCAGAGATTGGAAGTCCAAGTGTTTCAAGTAAAGTAAAGACAAAGAGCTCAAGACGAGGGGGTGTCTGTTAGTACACGGTTTTGCGTCTCGAGTCTTTGTATCTATCGTTAATGTATTTGCCGTTTTATTTACGTAATAAACAATTCAGTTATCTTTATAGTTCGTTAAGATATAGTCTAGTTCGCTAACGATGTTTAGCGAACTAGCTCTTAGTTAATATCCCTCCTGATTCGTTAAGGATGTTTAACGAATCAGGGGGTGATTCGTTATGTTATATCATTTAAGTGTATGTAACGAAGTGGACTCTAGTTCGTTATGGAATGTTAATGAACTAGATCCATATTCTATATATAGTGGCTTCAGTCCACAGTTAATTTAAGTTTTGAGTTTTTAATTATCGAACCTCTGTCCAGATTCACTCTCAAGCTTCATACTAATATTATCAAATACATAAAATTAATATATACATACATATATATAACGTATTAACCGACAATGAATGGCAATTACAAGCTAGATCCGAGTTAGGTTAACGAAACATAGATCAGATCTGTGTTAGAGATTAACGAGATCAAACAATTTTACTGCACAAAAAATAAAAATAATTATATATTGCCTAATTACACACAATTTGGCCACATAGAACACATTAAATAGGTGTGGCCAAAAGTAAGACAATAGCCACACCTGAAATTACAAAAATTAGAGTCTATAAATGACCATTAGCCACAACAAAAACATTTTTGTGTGACAAAAGGGTACCAAAAACATTGGCCAACCTTTCATCAGTTGGTTTTTGTTTGTGTGGCGGAACGAGATCAAACGTCATCGGAAAAATCACTATGTGTGACGAAAGTATGATAATAGCCACACTTTATATTACAAAATCATTATGTGTGACAAACGGTAAGACAATGGCCACACCACAAACTACAAAAGAGTGTTTGAGTGGCAACTTCACATTTTTAGCCACATTGACAATAACCTCCAGTGTCTATATGATATGTTTGGCCACACAATACAACACTATGTGCGACGAAAAGTTTGACAATAGCCTTACTTTAAATTACGAATAGCATTATGTGTGACAAACGGTAAGACAATGGCCACACCACAAACTACAAAAGAGTTTTTGACTAGCAAGTTCACATTTTTATCCACATTGACAATAACCTCCAGTGTCTATAAGATATAATAGCCACACTGTACCACACTATGTGTGACTAAAAGTTTTGCAATAGCCACACTTTAAATTACGAATAGCATTATGTGTGACAAATGGTAAGACAATGGTCACACCACAAACTACAAAAGAGTTTTTGACTAGCAAGTTCACATTTTTAGCCACATTGACAATAACCTCCAGTGCCTATATGATATGATTAGCCACTCAGTACCTCACTATGTGTGGCGAACAGTTAGACAATAGCCACACTTTCAATTACGAAAAGCATTATGTGTGACAAACGGTAAGACAATAGCCACACTATAATCTACAAAGGAGTGTTTGAGTGGCAAGTAAACATATTTAGCCACTCTTAATGTAATATCCAGTGTCTATATCATATAATTAGCCACTCTATTATTAAATTTAAGTGGTCATTTCTTTGCTATATCCACACGGTATAGGTCACAATGCAGCTTAACACAACCCTATTAGCCACATTATTGTAAAATTCATGTGGCTGAAATATTAATTCATGTGGCTATATACGTGCAATGGTCACTCATAGGAAATAGTCATGTGGCCATTTTATACCGTTTAGCCACACTTATTGGAGAGGCTTCTTGATGGCCAGCAACTAATGCCTGTACCCTTTTGCCACACTTATTACCACATAAGGCCACTAAAAACTGTGTGTGGCCATATCATACCCACGGTGTCGCGACCTTTGGCCACATATGACCTGAATAAAATGTGTGTGGCTAAAGGCCTACAGCCACACTTTTTTAATGTGACCAAAGGTCAATTTTCATGTAATGAATATCCGAAGATCGTTCATGTACCAATAAACAATCATTCATATATTTCACATAAACATATATGGAATACACTTACGACATAAGATAAGTGTATTAACTAATCACATCGAGTATGCACACAGCCCCGAAAACATAACAAGTAATGGGGCTAGAAACTCGCCTGAATGTGGTTGCGTTCATCGTTTACGGTTATTCCTCTCTTTAGCTGTGCGTGACTAACTGTAAAACAATTACACATATCAATTAACTATCACTACCCGTATCGCGTTTCAAGTTTAATTATAACCCTTAACGAACGAGGGTCCGGGGGCAGCTCCCCTGGCAGCGGGGTTCTAAGGGTGGCAGCCCCTAGTAAGGTCCAAGGGGCAGAGCCCCTGGCTAGGGTCGAGCTACCAGGTCATCTTCGAAAAATTTTATTTCCATTAACTTTCTTAACACAATTTTCATTAGGGTTTTAAATTATTATCCAATTTGGCTAACTCTTGCGCTAAAATGAATTAAGTCTGATTCGTTATCTTATCATAACCCGATTCGTTATCTGGTTCGTTATCTTATCATAACGAATTGGTGAGTAACGAATGACCTAATTCATTATCGTAATCGTAACGAATTGGTGAGTAACGAATGACCTACTTCGTTATCTTAATCATAATGAATTGGTGATTAACGAATGACCTAATTCGTTATCTTAACATAAAGAATGGGCTCAGTATTATCCAAACTTTGACTCAGAGGTCAAATTCAAAATCGCCAAGAACACCCAAACAGTCAACGTACATCAGATCTGTGATTAACCCTCAAACCTTGATGAAATAACACGATTTTGGTATCATTGAACTCGGATTAGTAGTGCCTACAAACCCTAACCATCCATTCATCCGAATATTATGTTTTAAAGGGTGCGATTTGTTCATTTATAACCCGGTTATCCGTTTGACAAATTAACCCATCAATCGTTAATGGTTTCAGCAAGAATCATCACGTTTGGTTCGTTTTTACCATACTCTTACAGATTTAGGATTACTAAACGAATCCGAACCTAAATGAACAAGATCCCGTTATTAACATACCATAAACGAGTCGGTTTACGAACACGGTCCAGTCTTGATGTAGGTTTGGCTCGTTACGACGTTCCAGCACCAACAAGCTCGGGATTTCACCTTCGGATCTTGGTTCGGGATATAGGATGATGTTTGTGTGTGTTTTCCAAGGTGTAGGCTACGGTTTAGAGATGGATAAAAATGGAAAGGATTAGGGTTTAAGGGGTATTTATACTCCCTTAAGCCCATGGACCTAAGGCCCATTCCATTTCTTATTCCATCTTCTAAAGTCCAAGCCCACCCTCTTAGAATTTATTATCTAAACCGATACCCGAAACATTATTTCATAAACGAAATTCTCTTTTATTATTATAACCAAAAGTAGGATGTTACATGTACATGAGGCATAAATGAATCAATAATAATAAACTAATATAGCATGTGCATTGAACAATCAAATAGGGCCAACATAATTTCTAATTATGCAACCCTAAAAAAATAATTAAAATAAGCTATAACCAACTAGAACACTACGTCTAATGTCCTATCTTATAGTCACGGCTCTGATACCAATTTGTAACACCCCAGCTTAAGCGGAAACGCGTGAGTGTAAGGACATTATAAGAATAATTGCACAACTTGTCAATTTATTAATATAACCTAAGTACTAGTGTCTTCTCCAAGCATCATCTTCTACTAATTGTCACTGTAGCATATATACAAATAAAGGTCAACTAAATGAATAGTTGGTGAATTCACACAAGTATTGATATATATATATATATATATAATATGAACACCATACAATTTCATGAGACATGTGTAACAATCGAGCAAGTAAGGTCCTTTCCAGTTAGGAACAACCAACGTACTTGGATAATCGAGCAAGTAAGGTCTTTTCCAGTTGGTAACCACCAACGTACTCGGATAGGAGGTCCCTTTTCCACTCATAACAAAATGGTCTTGAGTGCAAATGGAGGCATATGATCATACTTATTGAGGATACCGCGTGCAGGTAAGTGTAACATCCTACTTTTGACAACAATAAATAAAGAAATTTTGTTTGTTTAACGGTGTGTTAATATTTAGCTAAGTTAAAATATTATAAAAGGGTATGGACTTGGCTAATGAAAGGTGGATTAAGGGATGGTTATGGGCCTTAGGTCCAAGGGCTTAATGGAGTATAAATACTCCTTAAAACTCCATAAACCTCCCTAAAACCCTAAAACCCTCATTCTAGCTCCTATCCTCCCTACACACTCTAAAACACACACACAAACACCTTCTAGTATTCATCCAAGGTTTAAGACCAAAAACCAAGCTTGGATCTTGATCGATCTTAACTATACAAGCAAGATACGAGCTTATTGTTGCATATCGAAGCTAACCGCAGCCTAAAAACATAAAAAGGTATGGTCTTTACACTTAAAGATTATGTTTTTAAGAACGATTTGCCCTAAAACTTAGTACTAAGACAAATCGGGTGTAGATAAACCATAAAAACACAAAATTGACGTTAAAAATGGATTTAGTGGACTTGTTAGTATGTATGGTTCATGTAAAAAACCCTAGATCTAGCCTAAACGGGTTTGGGATCAATAAAGGTTCAAGCTTTATGGACACCCGGACTAGATCATAGGCAAAGGAAGATATGGAAACGTTTATGGGGACGATATGGTGCCATAATAGGAGTATGGATGCTAAATTATATAATGATAGTGATAATAAAGGAATGGACAGTAATTCAGTACACGTGTTCGAATGGGGTACCATTCGAATACAAGAACACAAAGGGTGTAATCGAATACATGATTCGAATAGAAAGAAGGAAAGGCAAAACGATACAAGTGTTCAATTCGAATACAATATGGATACAAGGCAAATTCGAATACATTGCCTATTCGAATACAATATGGATACAAGGTAAATTTTAATTCATTGCCTATTCGAATACTATATGGATACAAGGAAAATTCGAATACATTGCCTATTCGAATACAGAAAAGAGGAAAGAAAGAAAGATTATACATGTTGTATTCGAATACATGTCTATTCGAATACATGTTGTATTCGAATAAACATGTCCATTCGAATACAAATGTATTTAATAACATGTCATTTGAATACAATTCCCTTAGATAGTAATCCCCTTGATTCCCTTGAATACAGCCTATTCGAATGCAAGATCCAAGCAAGTTCTATTCTAATGCAAAGGGAATTCGAATACACTAGTATTTGAATACATTGGTGTTTAAATATTTCAAACAAGGTAAACCATTTAAATAAAATTCCCTTGGATAACAATCCTATTCGAATACATTTCCCAGCCAAATTATTTTTTAATACAAGGGTATTCGAATACAAGGTCATGCATATGAATACAAGGCCATTAGAATAGACCAGACTTAACCATTTTTGCTGAAACATAAATAATGTGATTGGGACAAATATTGATACTTATAACTAATGTACAGTTAGCCGAGCCCAGTTAAAGAGAGTAATAACCATTAACAGTGAACGAAACCGGATTCGGGTGAGTTTCTAGCCCCACTTCCTTGTTACGTTTTCGGGGTTGTGTGCATACTCAAAGTGAACATTAATACACTTACCTTAAATGGTAAGTGTATGTTATAATGATTAATGTGATAGTATGAATGAGTGCTTGTCGGTGCGTGAACGATCTTCGGATATTGCACGTATCGATAGGGGAAGTAATATGTAGTATGCCTAGTATGTAATATGTATGTATGAAAGTACGCAATGAAAGGAGTATGTATGAAGTATGATTATATAAAGAAGTGTATGTATGGTTATATGACGAATGGAAGGTATGGTTAAAAAGGGAACCGACCCTAATATATCACGAATGTAGGGAACCGACCCTAATAATATCGGCAAATGTAGGGAACCACCCACCCCTAATAATATTGGCGAATGTAGGGAACCGACCCTAATAATATCGGGGAATGTAGGGATCAGACCCTATCAGCGTATATGCGAAGGTTATAGGGCTGAATGCTCTTTAAAACATATATGAATGAAAGAAAGAAGGAATGTATGTATGTATGTATGTATGTATGTATGTATGTATGTATGTACGTACGGATGAAGTTATGTATCTTCGGATATGTAATTACGTAAGTATGTGAATGAATTGTATGTTGCCTAATTAACTAGAACTCACTCAGTGTAAATGACTTTTAGTATGGCTAGCTTGAGGTGGACACATGGCAAGTGAATAAGAAGCTGGCATCCGAAGATTTATGAAATTTTTATGAATACGTTTATGTCTGAAAGACAAAAGATGTTTGTTTAAGACAAGTTGTTGAAATGATATGAAATGTTTATTAAATTTTTATGTTCTGTGAAAGTTTTGATTAACTTTGATATGTAGAACTGTGTTTATGAGTAAATTCGACGCTAATGTAGGGCACCGGGATCGGGGCATCACAAGTTGGTATCAGAACATAAGTTCGAGAGAATTAAGCATCCTACATGCTTATACTCGAACAGAGAATGGGACTAAGTAAGAAAGGTAAGAAGATGCTAGTTCAAGATAGCCATGTGTCACTCAAGCAAGCTAAGTAAAGATAAAGTATATGATTAATGTATGTTTAACGATGTTAGCTTAATTGCTAAAGAAGGAATATATGTATGTTAGGGATAGGATTAATTGATTGTTTAATTGATTAACTGCTTGAAAGTAGAACATAGCACAAATGAATTCACAAAGGGAGGTGTATAGAACACGGACAGTAACGTGATCAGCTAATCATAGCTGGCCATGGTTATTACCTGTTAGCCTTAATATCCTTGTACTAAATAGTTCCTTGAGTGATGATGTTTGTGTTTCCTTATAGAATACCAAAGGCGGGAGCTAGGAAAGTTGCGGGACAAGGAAGTCGAACTGGACGTCGTGGCAGGCCACACATTGTCTGAGAACCTTCTGTAGAATCAGCCACAAACACAAGGGAAGAAGGAAGTGCAGTTGGATGAAATCCGAGCAACAACGAAGGATATCAACTTGACCCTATTGTTCAAGATGCCCTTGCTCAAGCTGTAGCAGCCGCAATGAAGAATTTGCAACCTGGAAGGTCTCCTGCAAGCCATGTAAGGACCCTGAGGGGGAAGGTGATAAGGATGAGAAATCTGATTATGGGGAAGGAGATTCGGGTGAAGTTCGGTCGGTAAAGGTTGATGAGAGAAAGAGAGACCGTGGTAGATGCAACTACAAGCCGTTCAAAGGTTGCGACCCACCAAAGCTGACCGGTTTGGGGGACGCAATCGCTACTCTCCACTGGATAACATCCATGGACAAGGTTATCCCAATTAGCGAGTGCCGTCCTGACCAAGCTGTGGGTTATGGTACCCAATCGTTCAGTGATGAAGCGATGTACTGGTGAAAGTCGTTGGAGCAGAGGAAGAGTCGAGAAGAGATAAAGGCTTTAAGATGGGATGACTTGAAGGAGATAGTCATGAAACGTTTTTGTGTTGCTGCTGAGGTAGAAAGGGCTTAAATGATGTGACACTCGTCAATTTCATGTTAACTCCGTTAATCCAAACTCCGTTAATTCAAACTCAAGATCGCACGAACTATGCCATTCCATTTAACGCATATCTCATTGCATTTAATAAGGGGTTTAAATGACATGTGACAATCATTACACAAGTAGTCTTTCGGAGTTTCACCAAAACACACACGAGTCGACTCAAACCGTTGGTGAACAAACAATAATATTATAAACAAGTACTTGATATAATTATGTGTTACGTTTATGTGTAATTTGGTGCTTACATGTATAACCTCATATCATGAATGAAAAAGAAATAGTTTGTGTTAGAATTATACAAAATAGAAGTTAAGGGTGCAAATTCTAACATACAATATTATTAATTAATATATAAACAACCTTAACCAATAAACCGTAACCCTCCTCTCCCTCTTTTGACGGCAGCCCCACACCCCTCCCCTCTCCCTTGATCGGTCGAGAATAAAAACACACACATACATACAAGATTGTTTACAAGTTGTTGTAGATCCAAGGTTGCAATCTAGGTAATTAAACACTCCCTTAATCCACTTCATTACTTTGTTTTCATGATTAAACATGATGATCATAAACCCTAAGTGTTATATATGTTGATTTTTGATGAGCTAGGGTTGCATGCATGATTCTTGACTCATAAATTAGTAGTTTGTTGAGTTTTAATGAAAACTGATGCTGGACAGATTAATAATTGCATGTTAAAACGACTGTAACTTAATGTTAATGATGTTTTTCGAAGTGATTATTGATTATATGATGTTTTAGCTCGATCTAGTTTCTAAAGCGTCTGAGTTTGTAAATTTTGGACGTGTGGAAAATAGTTTTTATTAATTTACAAATCTGATGTGCAAGTCTGTTTCAGGAAGCCTTCTTGTAGGTTGTTTTGTATTTTGTGTATCTCACAAACAACAAGACCAATTGAGTTGATTTCACATCTGGAAGTTAATAATTTGAGTGAGGAATCTAACCAAATTGGCATTGCATTAATTGGATTAACCATGTAACAGGAATGGTAAATAACGTTTTGTTGCGCATGATAATGGATGTTGTGTGCTTACTATGTATTTTTATCATTGTGAGAAAACCGAATGTAATAAAAATGTAATAAAACTATTTTTAGAAACCTAACTCAGATATGATTCTGTGATGAATTGTTGGTGATTTTATCTTTATGTGTGGTTAGTGAAATAGAGTAATCTTGACATGTTAAAATCTGTCTTGGTAACTTAGCTGCTGAATTCTTTGATTTAACATGAAAAGTGATGATTTGACAGATGTTTGCTATGTGTTTGACATATTTGCCCTTGTGGTAGATATTTTACGGATGATGCACCATAGTAACACTTAACACTATACTTGTTCACACATGTAACTTATTCACCAACGTGTTTGTCGAGTCGCACTTGTTTCATAATAGAACACATCTCATGCATAAATTTTATGTGTCGAGTCTAGAGACTCACTCGTAGTTCAAACACTTAGAAATCTTGTTTCGTTTTTAGAGAACTAGAGAGGATTTCTTTGACGCACACTTTTCTCGGATTTTTGATAACTTTGCAAAAAGTGAGTTTCACGGCCCCTCTTACTCTGTAACGTTTTTATAAGGGGGAGATAACATACTCCAACACTTTAGATTTTGTTACTCTTTATATATCACTTGTAAGGCTAAGTGGCAACAAAACAACTATGTCCTTCAGAAACAATCTAACCGGTTAATATTGGACGATATCGAGTCAGTGTTGAGTAGTACTACTGGGTTTGACCAACCCCACCCAACTCTAAACTCGATTGTAGATCGAGTGGTTGTTATTTTGGCTAACACATTTACCATGGTCGTGGTTGACATGGTGGCAAGGCAATCGTATAAACAGTCAGCTTCGGTGTCGAACACTTAGTAATACATGCTTGATAGGTTAGCTACCTATTGATATATAATTGACTTAACACTATCTGGTAACACTAAAACGCAACGCTTAAATTTACTTAAACCTGTGAACTCACCAACCCTGTGTTGACACTTTTAGTTTGTTTATCTCAGGTAGCCGAGGCGGGCGAGCGGTATAGGAAATTCATACTCTGAACTCTATTGCTTTAACCTTTATTTAAATTTTATCATGATAACTGTGTTTTAAGTCGTCCTGTGTGGCGCGACTATTTACTTTACAGTTTACGCTCCCGTATTTTTACTTAAGACTTGTATATATTGGTTGTTTTGAAAAATTTAATTTTGGTGTTTGATATAACTAATTATTCCGATATTTTTAGTTCACACCCTCTGACAGTAAAACTCCATTAGTGGATTTTGTGGGTGTGACAGATTGGTATTAGAACCATTTGTTATAGCGAACTAGAAATGCATTCATACTAGACTATAACCGCAACGACCCATTAGTTATGATTTACGCACTGCATATAAGTATATATATATATATATAAATATATATATATGACTGTTTACTTTTTTTTCCTCATTCACTCATACACGCGTAACCCATACAAGACTTATCCTATCGGGATGTCAATGCCATCATCATCATCCTACCTAGTGTCCCACGCCTTAAGAAAGGAACAGCAGCTTCCTAACCCATCACCACCTCGAGTAGCCCCAACACTAGCAGCCCCTTCACCGAAAAGGCACCGCCCATCTGGAGTCGCGTACGAGAACAACGGTAACTGGAGTTGGTACCCAAGTTTTATCAAACGGATTGTTTACCGTGAGAAAGTTCCCCCACTACCTCTCTCGGGCTGTCCTATGTCCTTCAACACACTACCACCCCTAACCCTTCCGATGGAGCGCGTTTTCGCAGCTTTCGCCTCCTGTTTGGATCGTGAAAGTGACATCATGCACTCAACGAGAAAAGGCTACTTGGTTGCTAGGGGATGGAGCAGAGGTAAGGAATAGACCTTCCTACGTGACTGACGCGATGAAGGAAACTCAAGATGCCCATGTTCATCTAACGAAACTAGTGCTCAAGATGCAATAAGAAATCTTGGACTTGCAGGAAGAAGTTAGTGATGCAAGAGGTCATACAGCGCTAGCTCTAGCTCGTTGCACGACACTAGAGGCACAAATTTCTCCGAACGCAACTGAACCAGAGAAGGATCCTGAAAAAGAACCTGAGGAGGAACCTGAAGAAGAGCCGGAGGCCAAGCCGGAGTCTGTACCTTCAAGAATATCCTAGATTGTAAGCCCAACTCGTTTAAGGGCACGGAGGGAGCCATAGGGTTCCTGCTTTGGGCAGAGAAAGCGGAGTCAACCTTCGAAACGTGCAACTGTCCACTGGCCAGCAGGGTCAAGTTTGCTACTGGAACGCTACAAGACTCAACCCTCACCTGGTGGAACTCCATTGTGCAGATATTCGGATTGGAATTGGAGAATGCCATTAAATAGGAAGAGTTCAAGAACATAATGAAGGAAGATTATTGTCCTAGGGAGGAGATCTCGAAGCTGGAGTCCGAATTTTGGGCTCTGAAGAGGGCTCTGAAAACTGAAGCCTACACCACCTGTTCTCAAGAACTGGCGGTGATGTGCCCGCGGATGGTAGCCCCGCCAAGTAAGAGGATTGAGATGTATATCGATGGTTTAGTGCCCCATATTCAGGGTATGGTGATGTCTTCCAAACCGACCACTATTCAGCAAGCGATCCGAATAACCCACAAGCTGACGGATCAAGCAGTGGCCCAAGGTGCGTTACCACCTAGAGGTTCCACCTCTAAAACCCTTGACAACCCGAGCAATGACAACAACAACTCCATGAATTGAAAGAGGAAGTTTGACAACACAAGGTCCTCATCATCGAACCCCCCATAGAAACAACACCACTGTAACCTGAATTCGCTCGGAACTTCAACAATCAGAGTTCCAACAACAGCAACGGTGGCGGACAGGGTTCGAGTAACTATGCTGGAAAGTACCAGAAGTGTAACAAGTGTAACTATCACCATGCTGGCCCATGCGACCGTATCAAGTTCCTACGATGCGGTAAATTGGTTCATCAGGCTAAGGACTTTAGAGGAGAACTCGCGGGAAAGGGTGCTCCTAAACAGGCTGCAACCACAAAAGAGTGCTTTGAGTGTGGTCAGGAGGGTCATTTCAGGAAAGACTGTCCTAAACTGAAACAAAATAAGGGTAACGGAGGCAACAACAACAAATGAGGCAGTACTAAGGGTAGAGCCTTTGTCATTGGATCGGGCCAGGCCCACAACGATCCGAACATGGTTACCGGTAAGTTTCCTATAAACAACTGTTTTGCTACTATTTTGTTTGACACTGGAGCTGATAGGAGTTTTGTGTCGAAAGCTTTTAGTAAACTCTTAGACTTAACTCTGACACCATTAGATGTTAAGTTTCCTATCGAATTAGCTGACGGTAAGTCTATAGAAACAGCACACGAACTAGCGGGATGTAAGTTGAAACTGTCGGGTCATACTTTCGATATCGACCTCATACCCTTACACTTGGTAGTTTTGATGTTGTTGTTGCCATGGACTGGCTATCCGAGAATAAAGTTGAGATATATGCCACGACAAGGTAGTCTATATCACTACCCCTTCCGGCGAAATCATCTCAATACATGGCGAGAAGAGCGGCATGACCACTAGCATCATCACCCTCATGAAAGCGCATAAGTATTTACGAAAGGGTCTCCTGGCGATTTTAGCTCATGTTATCAAGAAACCCGCGGTGGAGAAGCAAATCGAAGACATACCGATTGTGCGAGATTTTACCGAAGTCTTCCCGGAAGATTTGCCAATACTCCCACCCATTCGACAAGTCGAGTTCCAAATCCACTTAGCCCCCCTGTGCTGCACCCATAGCACGAGCCCCGTATCGACTCACATCGACAGAGCTTCATGAGTTGTCTACTCAGTTACAGGACTTTTTGGATAAAGGTTTCATCCGACCCAGCTCATCACCATGGGGAGCCCCTGTCCTATTTGTCAGAAAGAAGGACGGGACTTTCCGCATGTGCATCGACTACCGGGAACTGAACAAGGTGACGATTAAGAACCGTTATCCCCTACCCCGAATTGAAGATATTTTCGACCAGCTTCAAGGATCAAGTTACTACTCGAAGATCGATCTGAGATTTGGTTACCATCAATTAAGAGTACGCGAAGAATACATTTCGAAGACGGCATTCAGAACTCGGTACGGTCACTATGAGTTTTCGGTTATGCCTTTTGGCTTAACCAATGCACCAGCCGTATTTATGGACCTCATGAACATAGTATGCAAGGCGTATCTCGACAAGTTTGTTATTGTTTTCATTGATGATATCCTTGTCTACTCCAAGAATAAGACTGACCATGAAGAACACCTAAGGTTAATCCTGGAATTACTAAAGAAGGAACAATTGTACGCTAAACTCTCGAAATGCGAATTTTGGCTTCACGAGATTCACTTCTTAGGACATGTGGTCGCTGAGAGTGGTATCCATGTCGACTCCGACTGAGGTGCGACAATTCCTAGGACTAGCTGGTTACTACCGACGTTTTATCGAGGGATTTTCAAAGACTGCTCAACCCCTCACCGCACTGACACACAAGGGTACTAAGTACATTTGGAGTGACGCGCAGGAGTCTGCATTCCAACTTTTGAAAAAAAAACTCTGTAGAGCGCCTATCCTAGCCATCCCAAGGGAGCGAAAAATTTTGAAGTACATTATAATGCTTCAATTCAGGATCTCGGCTGCGTGTTAATACAACTTGAGAAGGTTAGCCTATGCCTCTCGACAACTACGGGTACACGAGAAGAACTATACGACCCATGACTTAGAAATCGGAGCTGTGGTGTTTGCCCTTAAGATATGGAGACATTACTTGTACGGTACCAAATTCACCATTTACACCGACCACAAGAGTCATCAACATATCTACGATCAAAAGGAGTTGAACATGCGACAGCGTCGTTGGGTCGAGCTACTTAAGGATTATGATTGTGCCATCAAGTACCACCCTGGCAAGGCCAATGTAGTGGCTAATGCTCTCAGCAGAAAGGAAACCGTTAAGCCTAGACGGGTGAGAGCATTACAACTCACGATTCATGCCAACTTACCTGATCAGATTCGTGATGCTAAACTCGAAGCTTTGAAAGACGAAAACCTCCCATCAGAACTCATGCGGGGCATGGAGAATCAGCTTGAAACAAAATCGGACGGGGTTCGATATTTCGAAAATCGGATTTGGGTCCCTCGATACGAAGACCAGAGAAATTTGGTGATGGACGAGGCACACAAATCGCGATATTCCATTCACCCTGGCTTAGACAAAATGTACCACGACCTGAATGCACTTTACTAGTAGCCGAACATGAAAGGCGACATTGCCACCTACGTGAGCAAATGTTTAACCTGTGCAAGAGTCAAGGTGGAATATCAGAAACCATCTGGTCTGTTACAGCAACCGGAAATTCCAACGTGGAAATGGGAACACATTTCCGTGGACTTCATCACAAGCTTACCCAAAACACCGACGAGATGCAATACCATCCAGGTGATCGTAGACCGGTTGACTAAGTCTGCAAATTTTATAGCGACCAAGGAATCAGACAAAATGGAAATACTAGCTCACATCTACATGAAAGAAGTAGTGTCTAGACATGGAGTGCCTGT
Source organism: Bidens hawaiensis (assembly GCF_021521415.1). NCBI lineage: Eukaryota > Viridiplantae > Streptophyta > Magnoliopsida > Asterales > Asteraceae > Bidens > Bidens hawaiensis. Next base: position 15,162 of record NW_027502847.1, read on the forward strand.
CTCAGTCATATCCAATCGAGATCCCCGTTTCACTTTGCGCTTTTGGAAGTCACTACAGAATGTACTAGGCACCCGCCTCGATATGAGCACAGCATACCATCCTCAGACGGATGGGCAAAGTGAACGCACCATTCAAACTTTGGAAGACATGTTGCGTGCATGCGTATTGGATTTTGAAAAGAGTTGGGAACCCCACTTACCCCTGGTAGAGTTTTCATATAATAACAGCTACCACGCCAGTATTAAAGCATCGCCGTTTGAAGCGTTGTACGGACGGAAGTGTCGATCTCCTCTTTGCTAGGTAGAAGTGGGTGACAGCCAAATCACTAGTCCCGAATTGGTACTTGAAACCTCAGAAAAGATTGTCCAAATCCGGAATCGCATGGCGGCAGCACGGGATGGCCAAAAGAGTTACGCCGACAAGTGTCGAAAACCTCTGGAATTCCAAGTGGATGACAAGGTTTTACTAAAAGTCTCACCTTGGAAAGGTGTAGTTCGTTTTGGGAAACGAAACAAACTAAATCCACGATACGCCCGGTAGCGTACTGATTGGATTTACCAACAGAACTCAGTGATGTACATAATGTTTTTCATGTGTCCAACTTGAAGAAACCTTTCTGACGAAACACTAGCAGTCCCTTTAGGCGAGTTGCAAGTTGATGAACAATTACGCTTCATCGAGGAACCAGTCGAAGTCTTGGATTGGGAAACCAAAACACTCAAACACAGCAAGATTCCCATCGTTAATGTTCGTTGGAACTCGAGACGTGGACCATAGTTCACATGGGAATGCGAGGATCAAATGATGAAAAAGTATCCTCACCTTTTCGAAGGGTTGACCAAGCAACGAAAACCGCGAAAGCCGACAAACCGTCAGACAACACCGGAGGTATGAATTAAATTTTGGGACGGAATTTCTTTCTACAGTGGGATGATGTGACAAACTGAAAATTCTTGCCTTTTCAGGCAGCCATCGCGACGTGACACAAATTTTCGTGACGAAAATTCTTTCAACATGGGAATGATGTGACACTCGTCAATTTCAGGTTAACTCCGTTAATCCAAACTCCGTTAATCCAAACTCCGTTAATTCAAAATCAAGATCACACGAACTATGTCAATCCAGTTAACGCATATCTCATTGCATTTAATTAGGGTTTAAATAACACATGACAATCATTACACAAGTAGTCTTTCGGAGTTTCACCGAAACACACACGAGTCGACTCAAACCATTGGTGAACAAACAATAAATATTATAAACAAGTACTTGATATAATTATGTGTTACGTTTATGTGTAATTTGGTGCTTACATGTATAACCTCATATCATGAATGAAAAAGAAATAGTTTGTGTTAGAATTATACAAAATAGAAGTTGCGGGTGCAAGTTATAACATATAATATTATTAAACAACCTTAAACAATAAACCCTAACCCTCCTCTCCCTCCCTCTCCCTCTTACGACGGTAGCCCCACACCCCTCCCCTCTCCCTTGATCGGTCGAGAATAAACACATACACATACATACAAGATTGTTTACAAGTTGTTGTAGATCCCAGGTTGCTATCTAGGTAATTAAACACTCCCTTAATCCACTCCATTACTTTGTTTGAATGATTAAAAATGATGATAATAAACCCTAAGTGTTATATATGTTGATTTTTGATGAGCTAGGGTTGCATGCATGATTCTGGATTCATAAATTAGTAGTTTGTTGAGTTTTAATGAAATCTGATGCTGGACAGAATAATAATTGCATGTTAAAACGACTGTAACTTGATGTTAATGATGTGTTTGGAAGTGATTATTGATTTTATGATGTTTTAGGTCGAGTCTAGTTTCTAAAGAGCCTTAGTTTGTAAATTTTGGACGTGTGGAAGATAGTTTTTATTAATTTACAAATCTGATGTGCAAGTCTGTTTCGGGAAGCCTTCTTGTAGGCTGTTTTGTAATTAGTGTATCTCACAAACAACAAGACCAATTGAGTTGATTTCGCTTTTGGAAGTTAATAATTTGAGTGAGGAATCTAACCAAATTGGCCTTGCATTAATTGGATTAACCATGTAATGGGAATAGTAAATAACGTTTTGTCACGCATGATAATGGCTGGTGTGTGCTTACTGTGTTATTTTGATCATTGTGAGAAAAACGTATGTAATAAAAATATTTTTAGAAACCAAACTCAGATGCTCTTCTGTGATGAATATTTGGTGATTTTTTCTATAGGTGTGTTTAGTGAAATAGAGTAATCTTGACATGTTAAAATCTGTCTTGGTAACTTAGCTGTTGAATTCTTTGATTTAACATAAAAAGTGATGATTTGACCGATGTTTGCTATGTGTTTGACATATTTGACCTTGTGGTAGATATTTTACTTATGATGCACCATAGCACTATACTTGTTCACACATTTAACTTATTCACCAACGTGTTTGCGTGTCGCACTTGTTTCACAAAAGAACACATCTCATGCATAACTTTTATGTGTCGAGTCTAGAGACTCACTCGTAGTTCAAACACTTAGAAATCTCGTTTTATTTTTAGATAACTAGAGAGGATTTCTTTGACGCACGCTTTTCTCGGATTTTTGATAACTTCGCAAACAGTGAGTTTCACGGCCCCTCTTACTCTTTAACGTTTTTGTTAGGGGGAGATAACGTACTCCAACACTTTAGATTTTGTTAGTCTTTATATATCACTTGTAAGGTTAAGTGGCAACAAACCAACTAAGTCCTTTAGAAACAATCGAACCGGTTATTATTGGATGATAGTGAGTAAGTGTTGAGTAGTACTACTGGGTTTGACAAACCCCACCCCACTCTAAACTCAACTGTAGGTCGAGTGGGTGTAATTTTGGCTAACACATTTACCATGGTCGTTGTTGACATGGTGGCAAGGCGATCGTATAAACAGTCAGCTTTGGTGTCGAACACTTAGTAATACATGATTGATAGGTTAGCTAACTATTGATATATAATTGACTTAACACTATCTGGTAACGCTAAAACGCAACGCTTAAATTTACTTAAACCTGTGAACTCACCAACCCTGTGTTGACAATTTTAGTATGTTTATCTCAGGTAGCGGAGGTGGGCGAGCGGTATAGGACATGCATACTATGAACTCTATTGCTTTAACCTTTATTTAAATTTTATCATGATAACAGTGTTTTAAGTCGTCCTGTGTGGCGCAACTATTTGCTTTACAGTTTACTCTTCCGCATTCTTACTAAAGACTTGTATGTCTTGGTTGTTTTGAAAACTTTAATTTTGGTGTTTAATATAACTAATGATTCAGATCCTGTTAGTTCACACCCTTTGACGGTAAAACTCCGTTAGTGGATTTTGAGGGTGTGACAAATGAAGTTTCTAAACTTGAAGGCAGATAAAGTGACACACCGCGAGTACACTACCGAATTCAACCGCATGTCTAGGTTGGTACCTGACATGGTTAACACTGAAGCTAAGAGGATCAAGTGTTACATAATTGGGATGTCGCAGAATGTCCGCACATTAGTCAGGGCCAATAAACCGGCTAACTTCGACTCTGCTGTGGAACTCGCAGATATAGATTATGATGATCTGACTACAGATGATGTCGGGTAGTGGAGGAGAAGAAGGAGAAGAAGTGGGTTGTTCCTGCCAAGCGACCCGGTACTCAAACATGGAACCATAGAGATAAGCGACAGAAAATGTGTCGTGTGCCTGAAACCTTTACCGTAGAAACCACTAGTGGAACCTCGGTTAAGATAATGAGAATGGTTAAGGATTGTAAGATAGAGTTAGTGGGACGTGAGTTCCCTTTGACCCTGTATGTTATGACCTTAGGAGGGTTTGATGTGGTGTTCGTAATGGATTGGCTATCTGAGTTTGAGGCCTAGATAGTGTGTAAGAGTAGGTTGATAAGGTTAAGCTTCTTAGATGGTAGTATAGTGACGGTTTATGGTGATAAAGAAAGTTCAGGGCTTAACGTCATTTCGATGATAAAAGCCGAAGGTTTGTTATGACGAGGGTGCGGTGCCTACCTAGCGTATGTTGTCAAAGCTACGGCCGAGATGAAAAAGATGTTCCTATTGTGTGCGATTACCCAGAAGTGTTCCCGGAGGATATTCCGGGGTTGCCACCGGAACGTGAGATAGAATTTCAGATAGACTTAATACAAGGAGCACAGCCCGTCGCGAAAGCACCTTACCACCTGGCGCCGTCTGAGATGAAGGAATTGATGTCCCAACTACAAGAACTTCTCGATAAAGGTTTTATAAGACCAAGTGTATCCCCCTTTGGGCGCACCGGTGTTGTTTGTTAAGAAGAAGGATGGAAGCATGAAAATGTACATAGACTATCGTGAGTTGAATAAACTTATGGTTAAGAATTGATATCTGTTGCCAAGATTGATGATTTGTTTGACCAACTACAAGGTTCAAGTTGATTTTCACGAATAAACCTTAGATCAGGTTATCATCAACTGAAAGTGAATGAGTTAGACATCCCTAAAACAGTTAATTAATTTGGTTTTAAAGACTAACTAAAAATACAAAGTTAATTAATTTGGTTTTAGAGATTATGCATTATTTTAATATATATTTTATTATTTAAATGCATTTGATATCATAATATTATTTTAATCTTTAACAGTAAGTTAACAGTTTAATAATATTTATATATTATTTTAATTAGTAATTTATTATTAATATTAGAGTTTTAATATAAATAGAACATGGATTTTTATCGGTATAACCTTATTCCCAACATCATTATTTTAGTTGGTTTTCACGAATAAACCTTAGATCAGGCCATCATCAACTGAAAGTGAAAGAGGCAGACATCCCTAAAACAGTTAATTAATTTGGTTTGAGAGACTAACTAAAAATACAAAGTTAATTAATTTGGTTTTAGAGATTATGCGTTATTTTAATATATATTTTATTATTTTAAAGCATTTGATATTATAATATTATTTTAATCCTTAACAGTAAGTTAACAGTTTATTAATATTTATATATTATTTTAATTAGTAATTTATTATTAATATTAGAGTTTTAATATATATAGAACATGGATTTTTATCGGTATAACCTTATTCCCAACATCATTATTTTAGTGTATTATAAAGTTAATGAAATGATAAATAATAATATAATACTAATCGGGTTTTAAATAAACTTGACGGATATGAAAGATTTGTTTTTAGCTAAAAAATGATAAATATAATTTATAATTAGTTTTATTTAATTTAAAATAATACTATTTAATTTATAATAATTTTTATTAAATTTTGTTTGGTTTATAAAATAATAAAGGAAAAAGGTTTTATTAAAAATACAACCAAAAGAAATGGTTTGACCCGGGTTTGAATCCGGGTCCTTATGTTTATACACACATGAACAACCAACTGGACCAACTTGTTTTATTGAGTTTATAACATAACCTAAATATTTAACCATTAATCCAAGTTCATCTCTTTGTTTCAAAACCCTACATTTGCAATCCGTTAATTGGTTTCATGTTCGATCAAATTAGGTTAGGGATTTTAATGTATGGCTGAAACCTAAGCATAAACATATATCAGTTATCTGGTAATGTTATTGATTGGTGGCGAACGACGGTTGGCCGAAAAACGAACTTTAACGAATAATTTCCAGATATTGAGAGTGTTTCTAATGTGAATTGCATAATGCAATTGTGTTGTATTATATGTAATATATATATTATCGCATATATACACTACATCGACATTTTTTAGTATTTTATATTAGGAACAATATCAACTTGTTAGAAGGAGGAAACAAAAAGAAATCAAAAAATATATTTTTTAAAGTTAAAAATAATTCTTTCTAGTTCGATAGTTCTCTTTAGATCCCACCCCATATATATATATATATATATATATATATATATATATATCTGTGTGTGTATATGTATATATATATATATGTGTGTGTGTGTGTGTTTGTGTGTGTGTCTGTAATATCTACACATTACAATGCATATGAGAAGGACAAAATAGTAATTTCTCAAAAAAAGTCTTAAATTTAAGAGGTACAGTCTGTTCTAGCACAGTGTACACGTATCTTGAGCATATTGAGTTTAAAGTTGAAAACAGGCGGGCCGGATCTAACTTCTAAAATTCAAAAAACGAGTTGCAGAAGTACAAGCTCGCGTTATCCTATCCATTTCAAAATTCAAACCTTCTCTCTCTCTCTCAAAATTTGCTTTCAAATACATCAACGGTTTGAAGGAAGGTTAGTTATTTGTATTTTTATGTCTCGTAGTTTTGTTGAGCTTTGCAGTTTTGCTTTCTGATGCTGCTGAAATCAAATTGCAGGTTGTTAATACCAACCCAACGGTTTCTTGGATTGAATACCAACCCAACGGTTTCTTGGATTGAATACCCATTATTAGTTGTTAAAACACGTTATTATCGATGGTTATAAATTTGCCGTTACGGTCTAAAGTCGTTACAAGCTTTAATTGAGTTATGATGTGCATTTAACGAGGTTTAAATGGTTCGCCGGAGGTTGGACGGCCGGATTCCGGCTAGTCATCGGAAAAACGCACAAAGTGGGAGGGGGGCTGGGTAGGTTACTTATTATATTATTATAATTTATATAAATTTTACACAAATCACCCCTCATCTTTAAAGTTATATTAAAACATATTTTAAAATAAAATTACCAATTAAACCTTGAACTTTGAAATGATTAAAAAATAAAATAAAAGTTTAAATACTTGGATAATTTTCATATTATACCCGTATAGTTTGAAAATCATTTAAATAACAACTTTGAACCTCGGAGTTTCGTTAATTGAACAAAACAAATTGAAAACGAACAAAGGATAATCGTAAATCCTCAGAGTTCAACACAAATAGAAAATGAATGATCCATAAACTTAAATCACTGGGATATCAATGATGTACGATGCACAAAAATACATTGAAGCGATAAAATAGGTCGGTTTAACGAATATAAATACATAAAATACATGAAACAAAACTTGATATATATATATATATATATATATGGAAATGATTAAGTAAGAACTCCTTCTTGGAGAGAGAGAACTAGAGAACTAATAAAAAAAATATTTTTAATATAATTAAAAATAATAATTTTAAATTATTTTTTCATTCAACATTCTTATATGTTGTTATTCTTCATCACAAAAATATATAAAAATTCAAAAAAATTAAAAAAAACTCGTTATAATGCATATATGCAACACGTCGACTTTTTTATAACGCATATGTACAATAGTGTGTATTTTGATATGTGAAATAGTGTTGAATAGCATATATGCAGTTGTTTATTGCAACCTGTCACACCCCGACTTAGGGCCTAGACGTGTGACCACAAGTTGGTACATGTTTTGTAAATATATCAGAGTTTATGGGTTAATTTTAGCGGAATAATTTAGGTTGAATATAATATTAATTTACATATTTGCAAGAGTGTTATATTATATACAAAAATAAAAAAAAATCGATTAGTGTTGTTTTATGTGTATGCATTAGTGTGCATTGCATACAATAAATAGTGTTGTATTTGCATATATTAAATAATGTGAATTGTATAATGCAATTGTGTTGTATTATATGTAATATATATATATATATATACATATATATATATATATATATATATATATATATATATATATTATAGCATATATATGCACAACGTCGACAATTTTTATTATTTTATATTAGGAACAATATCAACTTGTTAGAAGGAGGAAACAAAAAGAAATAAAAAAAAATAAAAGTTAAAAATAATTCTTTATTAGTTCTATAGTTCTCTCTAAATCTCACCCCATATATGTTTGTGTGTGTGTGTCTGTAATATCTACACTATATTACAATGCATATGAGAAGGACAAAATAGTAATTTCTCAAAAAAAAGTTTTATTTTAAGAGGTACAATTTGTTCTAGCACAGAGTACACGTATCTTGAGCGTATTGAGTTTAAAGTTGAGAATAGGCGGGCCGGATCTAACTTCTAAAATTCAAAAAACGAGTTGCAGAAGTACAAGCTCTCGTTATCCTATCCATTACAAAATTCAAACCTTCTCTCTCTCTCTCTCTCAAAATTTGCTTTCAAATACATCGACGGTTTGAAGGAAAATCAATTTCAGGTTAGTTATTTGTATTTTTATGTCTCGTAGTTTTGTTGATCTTGGAAGTTTTGCTTTCTGATGTTGCTGAAATCAAATTGCAGGAGCGATTTGGATGAATATTTGAGATTAATTCACCATTTTGAGGTAAATGTTTCATTGTTTGTCAAGATTGACATAAAACCCTAATAGCTTGCTCTCTTTCGATGTATGTAAAAATTGGTCTTCACTTTTTATGGGTTTGAAATTTATTTTCTTTTATGAGTTTAAGTTTGGTTAATATAATTGATTTCATGTTAGACAAGTAAAATTATGTTTCCAGATTTGGATGAAAGATAAGGATGAGGAAAAGAGACCAATTTAGTAGCCAAAAACGTCAAGAAACTTTAATTGAGGAGGGTTGAGAGGAGGTGAAGTTGATTTGAAGCATAATAAACTAACGGTTGGCCGGAAAACGAACTTTAACGATAATTTCTAGATATTGAGAGTGTTTTAGATTATTGATATGGACCAGTTTAGTTGATGATTAGGTTCCTATTTGTAATCTTAATTGGAGAGTATTGGATTGATTGGTCCTTATTTCATTTTAAAAACCAACCCAACGGTTTCTTGGATTGAATACCCATTATTAGTTGTTAAAACACGTTATTATCGATGGTTATAAATTTGCCGTTACGGTCGTCACAAGCTTTAACTGAGTCATGATATGCGTTTAACGAGGTTTAAATGGTTCGCCGGAGATTGGACGGCTGGATTCCGCCTTGTCGTCGGAAAAATGCACAAAGTGGGAGGGGGCTGGGTAGGTTACTTATCATATCATTATAATTTATATAAATTTAACACAAATCACCCCTCATCTTTAAAGTTATATTAAAACATATTTTAAAATAAAATTACCAATTAAACCTTGAACTTTGAAATGATTAAAAAACAAAATAAAAGTTTAATTACTTGAATACTTTTCATATTATACCAGTATAGTTTGAAAATCATTTAAATAACAACTTTGAATCTCGGAGTTTCGTTAATTGAACAAAACAAATTGAAAACGAACAAACGATAATCGTAAATCCTCGGAGTTCAACATAAATAGAAAATGAATGATCCATAAACTTAAATCACCGGGATATCAATGATGAACGATGAACAAAAATACATTGAAGAGATAAAATAGGTCGGTTTAACGAATATAAATACAAATACAAATATAAATACATAAAATACATGAAACAAAACTTGAGATATATATATATATATATATATATATATATATGGAAAGGATTAAGAGAGAACTCCTCCTAAAAGAGAGAACTAAAGAACTAATAAATAAATATTTTTAATATAATTAAAAAATATAATTTTAAATTATTTTTTCATTCAACTTTCTTATACGTTGTTATTCTTCACCACAGAAATATATAAAAATTAAAAAGAATTAAAAAAACGAAACTCGTTGTAATGCATATATGCAACACGTCGATATTTTTATAATGCATATGTGCAATAGTGTGTATTTTGATATATGAAATAATGTTGAATAGCATGTATGCAGTTGTTTACTGTATATTTGCAAGAGTGTTATATTAAATACAAAAATAAAAAAAAAACGATTGATGTTGTATTATGTGTATCCATTAGTGCGCATTGCGTACAATAAATAGTGTTGTATTGGCATATATTAAATAATATGAATTGTATAATGCAATTTTGTTGTATTATATGTAATATATGTATTATCGCATATATGCACAACGTCGACAGTTTTTATTATTTTATATTAGGAACAATATCAACTTGTTAGAAGGAGTAAACAAAAAGAAATCAAAAAATATTTTTTTAAGTTAAAAATAATTCTTTACTAGTTCTATAGTTCTCTCTAGATCTCACCCCATATATATATATATATATATATATATATATGTTTGTGTGTGTGTGTCTGTAATATCTATACTAGATTACAATGCATATGAGAAGGAGAAAATGGTAATTTCTCAAAAAAAGTTTTAATTTTAAAAGGTACAGTCTGTTCTAGCACAGTGTACACGTATCTTGAGCGTATTGAGTTTAAAGTTGAAAATAGACAGGCCGGATCTAAATTCAAAAATTCAAAAAACGAGTTGCAGAAGTACAAGCTGTCGTTATCCTATTCATTTCAAAATTCAAACCCTCTCTCTCTCTCTCTCAAAATTTCCTTTCAAATACATCGTCGGTTTGAAGGAAAATCAATTTCAGGTTAATTATTTGTATTTTTATGTCTCATAGTTTTCTTGAGCTTTAGAGTTTTGCTTTCTGATGTTGCCGAAATCAAACTGCAGGAGCGATTTGGATGAATATTTGAGGTTAATTCACCATTTTAAGGTAAATGTTTCATTGTTTATCAAGATTAACATAAAGCCCTAATAGCTTGCTCTGTTTTTATGTATGTAAAAATTGGTCTTCACTTTTTATGGGTTTGAACTTTATTTCCTTTTATGAGTTTAAGTTTGGTTAATATAATTGATTTCATGTTAGACAAGTAAAATTATGTTTCTAGATTTGGTTGGAAGATAAGGATGAGGAAAAGAGACCAATTTAGTAGCCAATAACGTCAAGAAACTTTAATTGAGGAGAGTCGAGAGGAGCTGATGTTGATTTGAAGCATAATAAACTAACGGTTGGCCGGAAAACGAACTTTAACGAATAATTTCCAGATATTGAGAGTGTTTTAGAATATTGTGATGATATGGACCGGTTTAGTTGATGATTAGGTTCCTATTTATAGTCTTAATCAGAGAGTATTGGGTTGATTGGTCCTTATTTCATTTTAAAAACCAACCCGACAGTTTCTTGGATTGAATACCCATTATTAGTTGTTAAAAAACGTTATTATCGATGGTTATAAATTTTCCGTTACGGTCTAAAGTCGTTACAAGCTTTAATTGAGTTATGATGTGCGTTTAACGAGGTTCAAATGGTTCGCCGGAGGTTGGACGGCCGGATTCCGGCTTGTCATCGGAAAAACGCACAAAGTGGGAGGGGGGCTGGGTAGGTTACTTATTATATTATTATAATTTATATAAATTTAACACAAATCACCCATCATCTTTAAAGTTATATTAAAACATATTTTAAAATAAAATTACCAATTAAACCTTGAACTTTGAAATGATTAAAAAATAAAATTAAAGTTTAAATACTTGGATAATTTTCATATTATACTCGTATAGTTTGAAAATCATTTAAATAACAACTTTGAATCTCGGAGTTTCGTTAATTAAAAAAAAATTGAAAACGAACAAACGATAATCGAAAATCCTCAGAGTTCAACACAAATAGAAAATGAACAATGCATAAACTTAAATCACCGGGATATTAATGATGAACGATGCACAAAAATATATTGAAGCGATAAAATAGGTCGATAACGTATATAAATACATAAAATACATGAAACGGAACTTTTATATAAATATATATATATATATATATATATATATATATATATATATGGAAAGGATTAAGAGAGAACTCATCCTTTGAGAGAGAACTAGAAAACTAATAAAAAAATATTTTTAATATAATTAAAAAAAATTAAAAAATTTTTTTCATTCAACTTTCATATATATTGTTATTCTTCACCACAAAAATATAAAAAAATTAAAAAAAACAAAACAAAACTCGTTGTAATGCATATATGCAACACGTCGGCTTTTTATAATGCATATGTGCTATTGTGTTTATTTTGATATGTGAAATAGTGTTGAATAGCATATATGCAGTTGTTTGTATTGTATATTTGCAAGAGTGTTATATTATATAAAAAAATAAAAAAAATCGATTAGTGTTGTATTATATGTATGCATTAGTGTGCATTGCATACAATAAATAGTGTTGTATTTACATATATTAAATCATGTGAATTGTATAATGCTATTGTGTTGTATTATATGTAATATGTGTATATATATATATATTGTCGCATATATGCACTACATCGACAGTTTTTATTATTATATATTATGAACAATATCAACTTGTTAGAAGGAGGAAACAAAAAGAAATCAAAAAATATTTTTTTTAAAGATAAAAATAATTATTTATTAGTTCTATAGTTCTCTCTAGATCTCACCCCATATATATATATATATGTTTGTGTGTGTGTATGTGTGTGTCTGTAATATCTATACTATATTACCATGCATATGAGAAGGACAAAATGGTAATTTCTCAAAAAAAAAGTCTTAATTTTAAGAGGTACAGTCTGTTCTAGCACAGTGTACACGTATCTTGAGCGTATTGAGTTTAAAGTTGAAAATAGGCTGGCCGGATCTAACTTCTAAAATTCAAAAAATGAGTTGCAAAAGTACAAGCTCTCGTTATCCTATCCATTTCAAAATTCAAACCTTCTCTCTCTCTCTCTCTCTCTCTCTCTCTCAAAATTTGCTTTCAAATACATCAACAGTTTGAAGGAAAATCAATTTCAGGTTAGTTATTTGTATTTTTATGTCTCGTAGTTTTGTTAAGCTTTGAAGTTTTGCTTTCTGATGTTGTTGAAATCAAATTGCAGGAGCGATTTGGATGAATATTTGAGGTTAATTCACCATTTGAGGTAAATGTCTCATTGTTTATCAAGATTGACATAAAACCCTAATAGCTTGCTCTCTTTTGATGTATGTAAAAATTGGTCTTCACTTTTTATGGGTTTGAAATTTATTTCCTTTTATGAGTTTAAGTTTGGTTAATATAATTGATTTCATGTTAGACAAGTAAAATTATGTTTCCAGATTTGGTTGAAAGATAAGGATAAGGAAAAGAGACCAATTTACTAGCCAAAAACGTCAAGAAACTTTAATTGTGGAGAGTTGAGAGGAGCTGAAGTTGATTTGAGGCATAATAAACTAACGGTTGGCCGGAAAATGAACTTTAAGGAATAATTTCTAGATATGGAGAGTGTTTTAGATTATTATGATGATATGGACCGGTTTAGTTGATGATTAAGTGTAACATCCCGTTTTTTTTCTAGTTTTGGTTAATAAACGAAAGTATGAGTTAATATGAGTCGGGCTAGTTTTGGGTTAAATGGATATGGGTTATGAACTTGGGTTAAGAAGGAAGGAAAGACCATGGGCCTAAGCCCATGATCCATAATTATGTAAACATTAATTACCAAGTAATTATCATTTTACACACATTCCATACACCTCCCAAAACACACACTTAGCTCTCTCTCATATTGCTCTCTCTCTCTCTCTAGCCGAAATCACCAAGGAAAACCGATCCCAATCCAAGGTAATGATAGTATGATTTTGTTTGAGCTTAAACCCGTTAGATATAATCACAAAACGACGAGACGACACCGTTAAACCATTTAAGTCACGAGATCCAGGTGGAATCGGGTATAAACCGAACCTAAGATGAGCTTAGGGGTCACCCTAGCTCAGATCTGGATTGAACAAGAAGAAAACAATGAAAAACGAGTTAAAACTCATTTTTCCGTCGAATCCGCGGTTTTCTGGTGATGGTGTCGGAAAGGCGGTGCCGGAAAAGGGTAATACGAGGTAAGAGAATGTTCCGGCATTCTCTGATTTAACCCTAATTCATTATCGGGAAGTTAACAAACTAGGGGTAATTCGCTAGTTGATTCATTTAATGATGTATAACGAACTAGCCTGAGTTCGTATCCAATTCGTCGGGAAAGATAACGAATTACCCTTAATTCGATATAGCCAGTTCGTTAGAAGAGATAACGAATTACCCTTGGTTCGTTATAGCCAGTTCGTTAGAAGAGATAACGAATTAGATGAACTAATTCCCCATGGACTGATTTGTTAAGGAGTCCAGTTCGTTAACGGGTTCAATTCATTGCAAGAACCAGTTCGTTATGGTAACCCAATTCGTTAAGAATAAGTAACGAACTAGAAGTTTAACATAATGACTGAACAATCCTTGGACTTAGAAAAGAATGAGATAATTACACAATAACCCTTGGACTTTGATAATTTATGAAGGGTACCTTTAAAGGATAATGAGTAACGATTAACTAACTGGTAATGATCCAACGAAGTAAAACCGGCTTAAATACGTGATATTAAATTAAGTAGATGATAAGAAGAGCTAGAACCGTATTTAATATATGTATGACTATACAGTTAGTCGTGCTCAGCTCAAGAAAGGATTAACTATAAACGGTTAATGTAATCGCGTTCAGGTGAGTTTCTAGCCCCACTTCCTTATTATGTTTTCGGGGATGTGAGCATACTCGATGTGATAGTTAATACACTTACCTTAAGTGGTAAGTGTATGCTTTGTATGATTTATGTATGATGATTGTTTGACGATGCATGAACAATCTTCGGATATTGCATGTACCGTCAATTGATAGTTAAAGACATGATTGATGTATATATATGATAAGTGAAAGATGTATGTATGTTATGATGATAGTACATGAACGATCTTCGGATATTGCATGTGCTGCCAGGAGATATGACTATATATATGATAGTACATGAACGATCTTCATATATATAGTCAATGATATGACTATATATATATATGCTATGTAAATGAGGTATGTATGTTATAATGATGGTATGTGAACGATCTTTGGATATTGCACATAATATTTAGAAAGGTATGTAAAGACAGGTATGGTACAATGTACTAAATGTAGGGAACCGACCCTAATAATGCCGGAGAATGGAGGGAATCGACCCTAATAATGACGGCGAATGCAAGGAACCGACCATAATAATGTCGGCGAATGTAGGGAACCGACCCTATTAATATCGGCGAAGGTTATAGGGCGAAATGCTCTTTAAACGTATATGTATGAATGAAAGTATGTATGTAAGTATGAATAAAATAATGAAAGCATATGTGTATGTAAGTAAATATGGAGGTTTGTGCCTTCGGGTGCATATGTAAGTATGTGATTGTATTGTATGTCGTACGATTTACTAGAATTCACTCAGCGTAGCTGACTTGTAGTTTGCACGTAGGTGAGTAGATTGTGGCATCTCGCTTGAGGGGATACACATGGCATGGAGTTGAAGGCACTGACATCTCCGTGAAATGTTATGTTATTTAAAAGACAATGCTTTATGTTTAAACGAATTGAATGTTAGTTAAGACAAGAAATGATGGTTATGTAATATAATGGTTGAAGGTTTTATATTCCGCGTAAAGTTTTAATTAACTCTGATATTTAGAACTGTGTTTATGAGTAAATCCGACGTTAAAGTAGGGCTACCAGGTTCGGGGCCTTACAAGTTGGTATCATAGCAAAGTTCGAGAGATTTAAGCATCCTACATGCTTAGACTCGAACAGGGAATGGGATTAATGTAAGAAAAGAAAGAAGATGCCAGTACGAGAATGCCATGTGTCACTCAAGCAAGCTAAGTAAATGTAAAGTATGTGATATATTCACATGTAAAGTAGAATGATGAATGAATGCTTGCGTAATTACTAAATAAAGAATGTTTGAATGCTAGCTTAATTGCTAGGGATAGGAGTATGTGATGAAATGAACTGTTTGATTGTCTAACTGTTAGAAGTAGAATTAGCACAAATAGACTCATAAGAGGAAGTGTATAGGACACGGGAAGTAACGTGAGCAGCTAATCACAGCTGGCCACTGTTATTACCTGTTAGCGTTACTATCCGTGTACTAAATGGTTCCTTAACTGATGACGTTTGTGTTTTCTTTTAGAATACGATGGCTGGAGCTAAGAAAGTTGCTGGAAGAGGAGGACGTACGGGACATTGTGGTGGGCCACGCGTTGTCCGAGAACCGTCAGTAGAATCAGCTACTAACGCTGAGGGAGAAGGAAGTGCAGCCGGTGGAAATCCGAGTAACAACGAAGGGTATCAGCTTGACCCTGCTGTTCAAGCTGACATTGCTCAGGCGGTAGCAGCTGCTGCGAAGAATTGGAATCCTGAAAAGTCATGAAAAGACTAAGAAGGATGATGAGAAGGAGAAGGAGGAATCAAGTGTGGTTAAGTCGGTGAAGGTTGATGACGGGAAGAGAGGCCGAGGTGGGTGAAACTACAAGTCATTTAAAGGTTGCGACCCGCCGAAGCTGACTGGTTTAGGGGACGCAATCGCTACTCTCCAATGGATAACTACTATGGACAAGGTTATCCTAATTAGCGAGTGTCGTCCCGACTAAGCTATGGGTTTTTCCACCCAATCATTTCTTGATGAAGCCATGTACTGGTGGGAAACTGTTGAACAGAGGAAGACCTGGGGGGGGAGATCAAAGCTAAGCGGTGGGATGAGCTGAAGGAGTTGGTAATGAAGAGGTTTTGTGCTGATGCGGAGGTTGAGAGGGTTGAAATGAAGTTTTTTGAGTCTGAAGGCGGGTAAGATGACACACCGCGAATACACCACTGAATTCAACCGGATGTCAAGGTTAGTTCCAGACTTGGTGAACACTGAGGCCAAGCGGATCAAGTGCTACCTTAGGGGGCTTCCGCAAAATGTTCGCGTCTTGGTCAAGGCTGGTAGACCAGGTACTTTTGATTCCGCTGTGGGGCTGGCAGAAATGGTGTACGATGATTTGTCGACAGATGAGGTGGTAGTGGAAGAGAAGATGGATAAAAAGTGGGTCGTTCTTGCTAAATGACCTGGTACTCAGTTGTGGAACCCTAAAAACAAGCAGCCGAGAGTGTGGGAGAAGAGGTCATGTAGGACGTGTGGGAAGATGCACGCTGGAGAATGCAAGTGGGGTACTGGGTCTGGTGTGTGCCGTAAGTATGGGAAGTTCCATGGTGGAGAATATAGATCAGGGTCGAATGCTTGTTACAAATGTGGTAAGGAGGGGCACTTTGCTCAAGATTGCCATGCGAAGCCCGCATGTTATAAGCGCGGACAGACAGGTCACTTGGCGAGGACTTGTACGAGTGGCGAAGCTGGAGGGAGTGAGAAGAAAGATGCTGAACAAGGGAGGCCAAGAACTAGGGCCTATATGCTGACTCAAGAATAGGCCAAACAGATTCCTAATGTTGTGACGTACCGTTCTTAGTAAATTGTATTTCTGCTTCAGTATTATTTGATTCTAGTGCGAATAGAAGTTTTGTAGCTACGACACTTAGTAAACTAGCTAAAATGAAATGTTGTCGAGTGTCTGAAACCTTCATAGTAGAAACCACTAGTGACACCTTAGTGAAAATAATGAAAATGGTTAAGGATTATAAGATAGAATTGGAGGGACATGAGTTCCATGTTACTTTGTATGTTATGACCTTAGGAGGGTTCGAGTTGTTTCTCACGAATAGATCTTAGATCAGGGTATCATCAATTGAAGGTGAAAGAGGCAGACATCCCTAAAACAGCGTTTCGGACGTGGTATGGACACTACAAATTCATCGTGATGTCATTCGGTCTAACAAATGCTCCCGCAGCATTTATGGATATGATGAATAGGGTGTGTCGGCCGATGTTGGATAAGTCAGTTATCGTCTTCATCGATGATATATTGATTTATTCAAAAAGTGAGTCTGATCATGCCGAGCATCTGAGAGAAGTATTGGAGACTCTGAAGAAAGAGAGTTGTATGCTAAGTTTTAGAAATGCACATTCTAGTTGCGAGAAGTGCAATTTCTAGGTCATGTGATTAATCCTGAAGGGATTATCGTGGACCCAACAAAAATTGAGGCGATAACAAATTGGAAGACTCCGCAGAATCCGAATGATAGACGAAGCTTCTTAGGGTTAGATGGCTACTATAGGAGATTCATCGAAGGTTTCTCCAAGATAGCCGCACCGTTGAGCGGTATGACCCGAAAGTCGATAGTGTTCAGTTGAGGTAAGTTTCAAGAAGAAGCTTTTGAGGAATTAAAGAAAAGACTCACGCAAGCTCCCTTGCTTTACCCGATGGTGACGAGGATTTGGTTGTTTGTACCGATGCTTCGTATCGTGGGTTAGGTTGAAGGTCCATGAGAGTACTTATCCGACGCACGATTTACAGCTAGCAGCAGTAGTACACACTCTTAAGATATGGAGACACTATCTGTATGGCACTAAGTGTACCACTTACACAGATCATAAGAGCTTAAAGTACTTCTTCAAACAGAAAGAGCTGAATATGAGGCAGAGAAGATGGTTAGAACTGATAAAGGATTACGACTGCGACATTAAGTACTACCCTGGTAAAGCTAATGTGTTCGCCGATGCGCTAAGCCATAAGAATGAGGAAGTCATTGCAACAGTAAAGTCGTACCAGTTGACCATGAATTCGAGTCTTTTTGAAGAAATCGTCAAAGTGCAAGCAGAGGTGCTGGTAGATGAAGGGCTAGTGAAGAAAGAAAGAATCTTCGGTCAACAGAGTGAGTTGATGGAAAACACGCATGGTGTTAAGAACAGGTTTGACCGTATGTGGACCCCACGCCATGGAGATCTTAGAGGTCGAATCTTAGATGAAGCTCATAAGTCAAGGTATTCAATTCATCCAGGAACTACTAAGAGGTACCAGGATTTGAAAAGAGATTACTGGTGGCCATGAATGGAAAAATGATGTAGTAGTTTATGTCAGCAAGTGCTTAACTTGCTTACAAGTCAAAGCAGGACATCAGAAGCCTTATGGAAAGATGCAACCATTGGAGATACCAGAATGGAAATGGGAACACATCACCATGGATTTCATAACTAAGCTACCTCGTACAGCTAAGCATCATGATACCATCTGGGTGATTGTGGATCGTTTGACCAAAAGTGCTCACTTTCTGCCCATACGAGAGGCTATCTCGTCAAAAACGCTAGCAAGTTTGTTCATCAAAGAGGTTGTATCAAAGAATGGGGTACCGTTATCGATCGTATCTGATAGAGATACTCTGTTTACTTCGAGATTTTGGAAGAGGTTCCATGAAGCTATGGGAACGAGATTGAACATCAGTACGGCGTATTATCCTCAAACAGATGGACAGTCTAAAAGGACGATCCAAACCCTTGAGGATATGCTACGTGCTTGTGTTTTAGATTTTGGAGGAAGTTGGGATGATCATCTGCATCTGGTAGAGTTCTCCTATAACAACAGCTACCATTCAAGTATTGGTATGCCATCGTTCGAGATGTTGTATGGAAGACGTTGTAGAACCTCGGTATGTTGGGGAGAGATTGGTCAGAAAGAGAGGGGGATTTTAGAAGTGGTGCAAGAAACTTCTTCAAAGTTTGATCAATTTAAAGCAAGGACGAAGGCTGCTCAAGACCGACAGAAGTCGTATGCTGATAAGCGACGAAGACCGATTGAGTTTAATATTGGTGACAATGTGATGCTCAAGGTCTCGCCTTGGAACGGAATTATTCGTTTTAGGAAGAGAGGAAAGCTGAGTCCGAGATACATTGGACCGTTTGAGATTTTAGATCGAGTAGGTGAAGTGGCTTACAAGCTAGACTTACCAGAAGAGTTGGAAGGATTTCATTCTACATTTCATGTCTCTCATCTGAGGAAATGTCTAGCCGATGGCACATCTCACGTGCCATTAATGGACATTGAGATTGATGAACAGTTGAATTACATTGAGCAACCAATCAAGATAGTTGATCCGAAATTGTTTATGTGATAGTTAGGTTTCGGGGACGAAAGCTCTTTAAGGAGGGAAGACATGTAACATCCCATTTTTTTTCTAGTTTCGGTTAATAAACAAAAGTATGAGTTATTATGAGTCGGGCTAGTGTTGGGTTAAATGGATATGGGTTATGAACTTGGGTTATGAAGGAAGGAAAGACCATGGGCCTAAGCCCATGATCCATAATTATATAAACATTTATTACCAAGTAATTCTTATTTTTCACACATTCCATACACCTCCCAAAACACACACTTAGCTCTCTCTCATATTGCTCTCTCCCTTTACCCGAAATCACCAAGGAAAACTGATCCCGATCCAAGGTAATGATAGTATGATTTTGTTTGAGCTTAAACCCGTTAGATATAATCATGAAACGACGAGCCAACACCGTTAAACCGTTTAAGTCACGAGATCCAGGTGGAATCGGGTATAAACCAAACCTAAGATGAGCTTAGGGGTCACCCTAGCTCAGATCTAGATCGAACGGGACGAAAACGGTGAAAAACGAGTTAAAACTCGTTTTTCTGGCAAATCCGCGGTTTTCCGGCGACGGTGCCGGAAAAGGGTAATACGAGGTAAGAGATGTCAGAGAATGTTCCGACATTCTCTGACCTAACCCTAATTCGTTAACGGGAAGTTAACAAACCAGGGGTAATTCGCTAGTTGATTCGTTTAAGGATGTATAACAAACTAGCCTTAGTTCATATCCAATTCGTTAAGGGAAAGATAAAGAATTACCCTTGATTCGTTATAGCCAGTTCGTTAGAAGAGATAACGAATTACCCTTGATTCGTTATAGCCAGTTCTTTAGAAGAAATAACGAATTAGATGAACGAATTCGCCATGGACTGGTTCGCTATGGTATGATTCGTTAAGGAGTCCAGTTAGTTAAAGGGTTCAATTCGTTACAAAAACCAGTTTGTTATGGTAACCCAATTCGTTAAGAACAAGTAACGAACTAGAAGTTTAACATAATGACAGAACAGTCCCTGATCTTAGAAAAGAATGAGATAATTACACAATAACCCTTGGACTTTGATAATTTATGAAGGGTACCTTTAAAGGATAACGAGCAACGATTCACTAACCGGTAATGATCCAACGAAGTAAAACCGGCTTAAATACGTGAGATTAAATTAAGTAGATGATAAGAAGAGCTAGAACCGTATTTAATATATGTATGATTATACAGTTAGTCGTGCTTAGCTCAAGAAAGGATTAACTATAAACGGTGATCGTAATCGCCTTCAGGTGAGTTTCTAGCCCCACTTCCTTGTTATGTTTTCGCTCGATGTGATAGTTAATACACTTACCTTAAGTGGTAAGTGTATGCCTTGTATGATTTATGTATGCTAACTGTTTGAAGATGCATGAACAATCTTCGGATATTGCATGTACCGTCAAGTGATAGTTAAAGAAATGATTGATGTATATATATGATAAGTGAAAGATGTATGTATGTTATGATGATAGTACATGAACGCTCTTCGGATATTGCATGTGCTGCCAGGAGATAGTCAACGATATGACTATATATATATATGATATGTAAATGAGGTATATATGTTATGATGATGGTACGTGAACGATCTTTGATATTGCACGTAATATTAAGAAAGGTATGTAAAGACAGGTATGGTATAATGTACTAAATGTAGGGAACCGACCCTAATAATGTTGGCGTATGGAGGGAACCGACCCTAATAATGACGGCGAATGCAGGGAACCGACCCTAATAGCGTCGGCGAATGTAGGGAACCGACCCGAATAATATCGGCGAAGGTTATAGGGTGAAATGCTCTTTGAACGTATATGTATGAATGAAAGTATGTATGTAAGTATGAAAGAAAGAATGAAAGCATAAGTGTATGTAAGTATGTAAGTATGTAAGTAAATATGGAGGTTTGTCCCTTCGGGTGCATATGTAAGTATGTGATTGTATTGTATGTCGTCTAATTTACTAGAACTCACTCAGCGTAGCTGACTTTTAGTATGCATGCAGGTGAGTAGATTGAGGCAGCTCGATTGAGGGGATACACATGTCATGGAGTTGAAGGCACTAGCATCTCCGTGAAATGTTATGTTATTTAAAAGACAATGTTTTATGTTTAAACGAATTGAATGTTAGTTAAGACAAGAAATGATGGTTATGTAATATAATGGTTGAAGGTTTTATATTCCGTGTAAAGTTTTAATTAACTCTGATATTTAGAACTGTGTTTATGAGTAAATCCAACGTTAAAGTAGGGCTACCGGGTTCGGGGCCTTACATTAGGTTCCTATTTATAGTCTTAATTGGAGAGTATTGGATTGATTGGTCCTTATTTCATTTAAAAACCAACCCAATGGTTTCTTGGATTGAATACCCATTATTAGTTGTTAAAACACGTTATTATCGATGGTTATAAATTTGTTGTTACCATCTAAAGTCGTTACAAGCTTTAATTGCGTTATGATGTTCGTTTAATGAGGTTTAAATGGTTCGCCGGAGGTTGGACGGCCGTATTCCGGCTTGTGGTCGGAAAAACGCACAAAGTGGGAGGGGGCTGGGTAGGTTACTTATTATATTATTATAATTTATATAAATTTAACACGAATCACCCCTCATCTTTAAAGTTATATTAAGACATATTTTAAAATAAAATTACCAATTAAGCCTTGAACTTTGAAATGATTAAAAAATAAAATAAAAGTTTAAATACTTGGATAATTTTCATATTATACCCGTATAGTTTGAAAATCATTTAAAAAACAACTTTGAATCTCGGAGTTTCGTTAATTGAACAAAACAAATTGACAACGAACAAA
Organism: Bidens hawaiensis; assembly: GCF_021521415.1. Taxonomy (NCBI): domain Eukaryota; kingdom Viridiplantae; phylum Streptophyta; class Magnoliopsida; order Asterales; family Asteraceae; genus Bidens; species Bidens hawaiensis. The sequence continues at coordinate 37,635 of NW_027502847.1, forward strand.
TGATAATTGTAAATCCTTGGAATTCAACACAAATATAAAATGAACGATGCATAAACTTAAATCATCTGGATATTAATGATGAACGATGCACAAAAATACATTGAAGCGATAGAATAGGTCGGTTTAAGAATATAAATACATAAAATACATGAAATGAAACTTTTATATATATATATATGGAAAGGATTAAGAGAGAACTCCTCCTTAGAGAGAGAACTAGAGAACTAATAAAAAAATATTTTTAATATAATTAAAAATAATAATTTTAAAAATTTTTTTCATTCAAAAATATATAAAAATTAAAAAAAATAAAAAACAAAAACAAAACTCATTGTAATGCATATATGCAACACGTCGACTTTTTTTATAATGCATATGTGCAATAGTGTGTATTTTGATGTGTGAAATAGTGCTGAATAGCATATATGCAGTTGTTTGTATTGTATATTTGCAAGAGTGTTATATTATATACAAAAATAAAAAAAAATCGATTAGTTTTGTATTATGTGTATGCATTAGTGTGCATTGCATACAATAAATAGTGTTGTATTTGCATATATTAAATAATGTGAATTGTATATGCAATTGTGTTGTATTATATGCAATATATATATTATCGCATATATGCACTACATCGACAGTTTTTATTTTTTTTATTTTAGGAACGATATCAACTTGTTAGAAGGAGAAAACCAAAAGAAATCAAAAAATAATTTTTTTTAAAAGTTAAAAATAATTCTTTATTAGTTCTATAGTTCTCTCTAGATCTCACCACACACACACATATATATGTGTGTGTGTAATATCTATACTATATTATAATGCGTATGAGAAGGACAAAATGGTAATTTCTCAAAAAAGTCTTAATTTTAAGAGGTACTGTCTGTTCTAGCACAGTGTACAGGTCTTGAGCGTATTGAGTTTAAAGTTGAACATAGGCGGGCCGGATCTAAATTCTAAAATTCAAAAAACGAGTTGCAGAAGTACAGGCTCTCGTTATCCTGTAACATCCTGTTTTCTCGTTTCGGTTAATAAAATGAAATATGAGATATTATGAGTCGGGCTAGTGTTGGGTTAAATAGATATGGGTAATGGACTTGGATTAAAAAGGATGGGCTTAAGCCCATGACCCATAATATATAAACATAAATTACTCATTAATCCATCCATTTCGCCCATTCCATACACCATCCAAAACACACACTTAAGCTCTCTCTCATATTTCTCTTCTCTCTAGCCGAAATAACCAAGAAAACCGAGCATCGATCCGAGGTAATAATGTTATGTTATCTTATGGATCCAAACACGCTAAATCTAGTCGTGAAGCGACGATCCAACACCCAAAACCGTTAAAGTCACGAGATTCAGATGGAATCGGGTATAAACCGGTCAAAAGACGAGCTTATGGGTCACCCTAGCTCGGATCTGGATCGAACGGGACGAAAAATGATGAAAAACGGTGCAAAATACATTTTTCCAGCCACCGCCCGGTTTTCTGGCACGGCAGCGCCAGAAAGGCAGCGCGGATTTTAAGGATATCAGAGAATGTTTCTGACATTCTCTGACCTAACCCTAATTCATTAACGGAAGAATAACGAATTAGCATCAGTTCGTTATGCCCATTCGTTAAGGAAATATAACGAATTAGCAGCAATTCGTTACGTCCTTCGCTACTGAGAGATAACGAATGAACGCTCATTCGTTAGAAGGTTCATTCGTTATAGAGGATCATTCGTTATAAGGGCCAGTTCGTTATAGAGGCCAGTTCATTATAAAGACCAGTTCGTTATAGGGACCAGTTCGTTATAAGGGCCAGTTCGTTACAAAGGCCAGTTCATTATAAAGACCAGTTCCTTATAAGGACCAATTCGTTATGAGGGCCAATTTGTTATAAATTAAGGAGTAACAAACGAACCTCGTCCGCTAACGAACAGGATAACGAATTAAGTTTGAAAGAATGACAGAAAGTTCCCTGGACTTAGAAAAGAATGGATTAATTACAAAGAAGCCCTCAAACTTTATCACCTCGACCCCAGCCAGGGGTTCTGCCCCTTGAATACTCGATGTGATTAGTTAATACACTTACCTTAAGTGGTAAGTGTATGTCTTATATGATTTAAGTATGAATGAATGCTTGACGATGCATGAACGATCATCGGATATTGCATGTACCGTCAAGGGATAGTTTAACGATACGATTGATATATCTATACTATATTATAATGGATATAGGAAGGGCAAAAAAGTAATTTCATCAAAAACTCTTAAAATTGAGAGTTTACTGCTGTTAATATACTAGGTACAACTTTGTGATGCTTTTATTCTCAAAATAACGTATCCCGCGTATCCTGGTGTGGTGTTGATTCAAAATTCAAAATCCCAAACACTTTTAAAAGCACCAAAGCATATCTAGATTCTAGGGTTTCTCTATCTCCACTTCGATCCTCATCTACAAACTCACTATGAAGCCCTAAATGGCTTGATTTTGAACGGGAAGCAAAGAAGTGAACTCAATAACCAAATTTCATATTTTAAACCACCACCAGTTCGGTGAAAGGACCATAATCTTCAACTTTCTACAAGTTCTCCAATTCCATCAGCAGCCGCCAACAGCACGAAGAATATCACCAGTTCGGTAATTCGCGTTTTATTATTCAATCGGTGCTTCATTTTAGTGTCTTTCAACTGATTTTTAGGGTTTTCCTCAAAGCAAATTTGATTATGGGTTCCTGACTCGAAATTAGGGATTTTATGTATGTTCATTGATTATAATATTGTTGTACAATGCTTTGGTTACTGAATTACAAAATTGGTAAAGTTATGAACAGATTGTGTTTGAAGCCGAAGAAGCGACCTAAATCCGTTCAAAATACTTGGATGTAAGTCTTTTGTTTAATTCTTCAAATTTAGTGTCTTCTCTTTGAGTTTCGCTCAACCTCTCATTCGACAAACTAGATGACACTATAAGTAGTTACACCTTTTCAATAATTTTGTAACTCTTAGATATATGCATAAATTTCTACACAAATAATCTGAATGGTTGACGATGAATGCTATTCACTTTTAATCAGTTTTGTGAAGGTCATATCAATATTTGGTGGTTATAAAATTTTTGAAAATCAGAATAACGAGGTAAAGTTTATAGCTTGAAATGGTTATTTAATTGAAATGGTTATTTAAGGATTGGGAATAACAGTCAAAATTGATAATATTTCTTATTATGTTGGTCAGATAGTTGATTCTTTAAGCCCATGTGTTGTGTATGATAAACAAGAATTTGAAGAAGTTGATGAAACAGATACCATTGTGGAAATAACAGGTTAGAGATCAGGTGTGCGGATATCTATTACTATTATATAATACCTCTAAAGTTAATCACCACAAAATTCTAATAACAAAAAATTAAACACGTAAAATAAATTAAGTTTAAAACGAGTATTGTTTTAAACGGTTCATTTTGGATGATTTTTGTGGTCAATTTGAATTCAAATCAAATTTTGATTTTATATCAACCCGTATTCTTAAGTTTTTGAAAACACCAGGATTGCCGTTGATTATAATTTATATATCGTGACCCGTACTTTAAGCTTGAAACTTCCCAAATTGCCCTCAGATCAAAAATTAATTTGATGAACTTTATTCTGGCGGTCAAAGTCTTAGGGCTCTTAAAAGTATGGCTAGAAGTTTCCATGTCAAATCTGAATACCTATTTCTTTTTTACATTTGCTTACTTGTAAGTTATATTGCATATGTCAATCTTGCAATAATTATATGTGAATTTAGTTATTAAGAATTGAGTTTTGTACCCAGTTTATGCTCATGTGTTCATTTGTTGTCATTTTTTATAGATGGATTTCACATTGGACTAATATTGTCAAGGCCACTACATTCAAGTTGCTTGTAACATATGATCTTGATTGATACTACAACGGAGCTGGTAAGCTTTCGTTTAGTATTTCGCGTATATATTTGATCTTGTGATAACTAAGTTCACTCTGTTGATATTTGTATTTTTTTAATTATGCTAGGCTTCCATTGCAAGGAATATTTATTTGAGTGCAAGGCTTGATGTTGGTGGTTTTCAAAGAATCTATGGTGGACGCAAAAGGAATGGCAGTGCTCCATCTCTCACTTCTGCAAGAGTAGTGGCGGCGTTGCACATCATACTCTTTAGCAATTTCAGACCATGAACGTTTTTTTTACTTTCACTCCAAGGGGTTAGTGTTTAAAAATTTAGTTTTTATAAGCACACAAAACTAAATGTAAATTGTATTACTTATTTTTTGTGATAGTTAGCAACATTGGAAGGAAAGTTACATCGAATAGAAGGAGAGATCTTGATCAAGTTTCAGAGTAGTGGTTGCTGCTCCTTGAGGCTCGCAGCTTATAATGCGTACATCTCTTAATTCGAAAATGAATATAGACATGTTTGGTTTAGACTTAATAGAATCCCATAGCTATATCTTCTTTTAATTTCTTTTTTATAATTTGTTGATGTATTTTCTCAGGTTCTTGCACAATTCACAAAAGAAATGCAAACGGTTTTGAATTCACACATGCTTTTGCAAACTCATCATTTAGTATGGTAGTTATTTATGTGGAAACAAAGAAGAAGTAGGCTATCGACTTCCATTTAATGTTGGATTTTTTAGGCATAAAACACAGGTCAACAAAAAATAAAACATATAATGCTATTTTGAATGTTTATTTAAAGTACATGGTAGACAAATTTGTTTTAAGAACTAAAAACTAGGCTTTATACGTTAGTTTATGAAATTTGGTGTGAATTTGATGGTCCATTGTTTGGTTTTAACAAATAATATTTAGGCATTTTGTACTTGAAATCCGATTAGTATCTCATAGTATATGGATCTTTTCTTTGGCTCATTTTGGTTTTTAAAATTTGATTAAAGTTATGAAAAGTGACAGGTGTAGAATTAATTGCTGCAGTGGGTGATGGATTTGAAAGTCTAAAAGTTGGCAATTCTGCACCTATCATGAGTCATGACGCTTGGAGCTTATGTCGAATTCGCTATGGTATGTTCTCAAATACTTTTTTTTTTTACTTTTTATTTAATTAATTTATTATTATAAACAACATGTTTCTGGTTTCAACTTTTAAGTTAAATATTGGAGTTAAACTTTTTATGTGGTGCTATTAGGCAGCACAAATGGATTCTGGAAAGGCAGTTCTTGTCACTGTTGTTGCAGGAGGAACCGGGCAATCTGCATTTAGGTACTCGTTTTCCTCATTTTTTTTAACGGGTCGACACAGTTAATTAAACAGGTTACACATTTTAAATTGTGACTGTTATTTTTGTGTAGTTTACACCAGTTTTTTAATCTTTTTTTTTTGGTCATTTTAACGGTTACAATTCAGTTAATAAATTTAATGGGTCATTTTAAGTTTTGTATTTATTTGGGTTCAGGTTTCGAACGAGTTCGCTTGGGTTATTTTAAACTTAAAATGATTAACGTAGTAAATCATGGTAGCTGGTAAACATTCATTATATTAGGGTGTCTTTTGTAAATGTAAACGATTACCAAAACAGAGCCGAAACAACCCGATCTGAACTTTTTTAGTGAACCCAAATCGAAGCCACCTGAAACATGTGCTACGTTTAAGTTATTTTAACGAGTCATTTTAAGTTTTGTTTTATCTCATAGCTCAAATTGGATGATTATAGGTTCTATATTATTATTTTGGTGCAGCTATATTGATGATGTTGTCGAGTACCGAAGTTGATTAAACAATTCTCTCTTATCCAGAGGCGTCAGCTTGCTCAATACCAGCAGCAGGTATTACAATTCATTTCGTTAAAGTTTATTTCTGCAGATTATATTTATATGCAAATGTTGTTTGCAAATAGATTTTATTATTGCATATTTTTGTTAATTAAAGTTTATTTTGTTAGTGTTCATTAAATGAGTTAAAGTAGTGAATCGGGTCAATTAAATGGGTCATTGTATAGAGACCTAAAGTGAAATGCCTCATTGATGGGCTATAAATCGCCCGAACTGTATTATATTAGTCATCAATCAATCAATCATACCCAGTAAAATCCCACCGACAGTAGAGCTATAGGTAGGGTCTGGGGAGGGTGGGATGTAGGCACACCGTACCTCTATCCAAAGGAATAAAGAGGTGGCTTCCAGAGAGACCCTCGGCTCTAAGAACATGTGTATGAAGCAAAAAAAGGAAATCAAAGTTTAACAGTTATATAAAAAACTACTACTAATTATAATAATATTAATAAAAAGGTCACAGTTTAACCGCAATATAAAGCTAATAATAATAATAATAAAATATGTAAGGGAAATACCATTATGGTATGTGACCTAAATAAGTTAAGTCTAAGCCCTAAGGTATTCAATTCTCTCTAAAAATCCTTAACTTTAATTCTACTTCTCCACGAATTCCTATCCTCAACCATGTCCTCGGAGAGGTTTAGGTCTATCAAATCATGCCTAATCCTCTCATCCCAAGTCAATTTCGGTCGTCCTCTACCCCTCCTCCCCTCTATATTAGTCATCAATTATACATTAAATGTTTATGAAAAGTCAGCTTTGTGTACAACAGTGCATCTGTTCAAGTTCGCATGTTTCATTTCAACCTGGCCAAAGAAATCGAATATTCGTTTACTCGACATTTTGGCCACCGTAAAATCAAAACTTAACAGTTATGGGTTTTAAAAAGAAAAAAAATCGAAGTTACAAGAGGGATGTGATTACTGAAGTCAAAATTGTTGCTTGGCGTGGCCAAATAGACGAATGGCAAGTGATTGGTTCTTCATTTGCAGTCACTTCCGCAGCCATGGCGGTCTAATTAAAATGGTAAATTATAAGTAATTTCTTTTGATTTTTGTTATTGATTAATTAGTTCTAATTGTGTATATTATACTTTTTTGTTGTATAGAGCTGGTGAAGAATGGATAGCAATGGAGGAAATGTGGTCAAAAGTTCCCGAGTGGCCAAGAGGCAACTCTAAATACCTAAACTATATTTGTAAACATTTGGTGAAATACTATATTCTCACTCACCTTTTGGCAATATATGTATGTATTGTTGAACCACTTCTTGTACTTATTCTTTGTAAAACGGATTTTTTTACATTTAGCTATGCAATGTGACGATTTATAAAGTTTTTGTTTATTTACATGATCTTTTTGTGGATTATCAAACTATAAATCATTCATACGAGTACAACAGAAAAACCATGTTGTGAATTGATGTCGCCGCGGCGTCGTGCGGGTTTCCAACTAGTATATATATATATATATATATATATATTGATGATGTATGTATGTATGGAAGTTATAATCATGAATGTATAGAAAGGTATGGAAGGAATGGTTAGAAAGGGAACCGAGCCTAATAATATCGGCGAATGTAGGGGACTGACCCTAATAGTATCGGCGAATGTAGGGAACCGACCCTAATAATATCGGCGAATGTAGGGGACCGACTCTAATTGTCACACCCCGACCAAAGGTGGTGAATCATGCCGAGGTGTAACGATTGCCCATAAGTACATGACACTAAAAGCGACAATATGTAATGAACTCATTTCATTTCACAACATCGAAAATGTCACATAACAAATATTCATAAGACAAATACAACAAAACATAGCAAATAATATATTGTTCATTTAATCTTAAAGGTATTTGTGACGTTTTCTCCACAAGCTCCATAATCAACCTAAATGCAAATCTGTAACATTTCATAAAATAAAGTTTATCAACACAAAGGTTGGTGAGCAATTCATAAGTTTGAGCATATAAGTATATAGTAAGAAAGTGCCACAAAACTTGTATACGAAACAATAAATAAAAGCAATAATTTGGATAAAATCGCTAATAGAAATACGTTAGTGACACCTAACTATGAGGGGATGCCAAATAGTCTAGGATTTAATAGTTATCTTTAATTGCATTACGTTAATGACACCTTGCTATAAGGGGATGCCAAGTATTCTAGGACTTATAGATCAACCAACCAAAAGCGATAAACATATAGGCATAGAATCATAGAACACCAAATCGAGCAATTATTCAAGTAAAGTATACAATAACGTTTGTGGTTTAAGATTCAAGTATAAGTATTTAGTTGAATAGGTATGAAATGTCACCCCAAAACAAAATATGGAAAACGGGGTTTGAAAGTACTCACGTTCAAGTAATAAACTTGAAAGATGATATTTGAATATTTGCCGGAACGACGGGTTTAACGAACAAAGCCTAAAAGGAAAGAAGTTTAGGATTTAGAAATGTTGTCTTGAAAGTCTTTAAATAAAATAAAGGTTGAGAAATGTAAACAATTAAAGTTTCAAGGTTTAAATTATAAATATTTGCAATTTATAATAATAACCCTTTAAAATGTAAGTTTGCTCGAAACTGGGTTAAAGTATCTAACCTTAATATTTACTCAACATATGTTAAGTAATAAGGTGGGTAAAATGCAAGAATGCAAGTCCCTTGGGAATAAAGATACTAAAACGGGTTTTAACGAGTGTTCGGGTTGTTGGTTCGGGTCTTGACAATCGGTCAAACCCAAAGTCAACTTTCCAAAATATTAAATGTTATGAGATAACTCATAAAAATTTATTAAGTCTTAACCAAATATGTAGATCTATTGTTTTAGAACTATCAACGTACGTTAAGCGAGTTTTGGTTTTGTCGGTCCAAACTTTGTTATGAGATCAAGTTGGATTCAACATTTCCAAGTACTTAAGAAAATAATTAAAATCAGTTTGTAAACTATTTTTAAAGAAATATACAAGTCTTGATAGCTAAAAACACACTTGTGTGTCTTAAGCGAGTAAAAATCGGATCGGTTCAGTTTCCATCTCACAATAAGTTCATAGATGGTTTCCACATGCCCAAATATCCAAGAACTTGTATAATAATGTAAAAATGAAAATACTTAAGTTTTACAACCAAAAAGTTAACAATAAAGTCTTTAAACAAAAGTTCGGATTACGGTTTCGGATCTAGTTTCGGGTTAAAACCGAGTTTAGAATCTACCAAACCATAACCATGGAAGTCATAAAAATGGTTTTAATAACTAAGATCTAACATTAAACATGTTTAAAACAAGTATTTAACTAAAACTAGTAAGCAAAGTTCAGTTTACGGTTTAGAGGTATTTAAGGTTAAACCGAAGCATAGACCCTCAAACCCATAACCATGGAACTTGTAAATAAACTAAAATGAGAAAAATTTAAGCATGGTTAGTATGTATAAACAAGTTATATAAGTGTATATATATATATATATATATCATGAACACGAAGTTCTCCATGAAGCCTTGCCTTACGAGGTCCGAAACCTCACCGACCGGAGCCGGAGAAGCAACTATCAAAGGTAACAAGGGGTGTATAATATATATATGTTGTACCACCATATTCAAGTGTTAGTAAGGTTAGATGAACAAATTAGAAAGAAAGATTAAACTAAGTTTGACTTTTGGAAGTCAAACACTAAAGAACACTTAAGAAAATAACTTGAATCTTTGAATTTGAGAGAGAATTTGGAGTTATAGCAGAGGAAAATGAAGGGAAATGGTGGTGTATATATAGGGTAAGTTGAAATGGTCAAGTATTGTTTTGCATGAAAATGGGATGGTTTAGTCACATGTTTGCATAAAAATAAGCCAAAAACGAGTTGCTGGTTTGTAGGAGGTCATGTTATGCGGCGGTAGAGGTGCATACCCATCGCGTGGCGCGATGGGTAGGGTGGCCAGATATTCTAAACTTTGAAAATTGGCAGATTTAACCCCTTTAGTTCGTTTTAAGTGATTTTTACACGTTTTAAAAACCGAAAAGGATGTTTTCAATACCCAATAAGTGTGAAACAATATTGTAACATAAAATCCATCATTTTAATTATAACATAAGCTTCGGCTTACAAAACGGTTCGGTTTACATAATAAAAGTTTACAAAATGAATACGAATCGAGACCCAAAATTGACGAATGTCACACCAATAATATCGGCGAATGTAGGGGACCGACCTTAATAATATCAACGAAGGTTATAGGGCGGAATGCTCTTTAAAACGCATATGTATGAATGAAAGTACGTGTGTATGTAAGTATGTAAGTAAATATGAAGGTATGTACCTTCGGGTGCATATTAAGTATGTAAATGTATCGTATGTCGTCTGATTAAATAGTAGAACTCACTCATCGTAGCTGACTTTTAGTATGCACACAGGTTAATCGACTGAGATAGCTGGTTTGAGGGGGACACATGGCAGGATCCGAAGAGGCTGGCATCTGAAAATTTGTTGTGATGTTTTGAATACTATGTTTTATGTTATGTTTTTAAAAGACAAGTTATGGATGTTTATAATGAATAGTAGTTGACTTTTATATTATTCCGCGAAAGTTTAAAATAACTCAGATATTTAGAACTGTGTTTATGAGTAAATCTAACGCTAAAGTAGGGCACCGAGACCGGGGCCTTACATATCCTATCCATTTCAAAATTCAAACCTTCTCTCTCTCTCTCTCTCTCTTAAAATTTGCTTTCAAATACATCGATGGTTTGAAGGCAAATCAATTTCTGGTTAGTTATTTGTATTTTTATGTCTCGTGGTTTTGTTGAGCTTTGGAATTTTGCTTTCTGATGTTGCTGAAATCAATTTGTATGAGCGATTTAGATGAATATTTGAGGTTAATTCACCATTTTGAGGTAAATGTTTCATTGTTTATCAAGATTGACATAAAACCCTAATAACTTGCTCTCTTTTGATGTCTGTAAAAATTGGTCTTTACTTTTTATGGGTTTGAAATTTATTTCATTTTATGAGTTTAAGTTTGGTTAATATAATTGATTTCATGTTAGACAAGTAAAATTATGTTTCTAGATTTGATTGAAAGATAAGGATGAGAAAAATAGACCAATTTAGTAGCCGAAAACGTCAAGAAACTTTAATTGAGGAGAGTTGAGAGAAGCTGAAGTTGATTTGAATCATAATAAACTAATGTTTGGACTTTATATTAGATTATCCAACATGCCAGATTGAGTTCGGCTCATTTGTAGACCGAGCCGGCTCACATCAGGTTGTTTATATATCTAGGCAGCTCGATTATGCTCATTTACAGACCAAGCTTGTCTAAATAGAGTCGTTAAAATTTCTTTAACATTTATAAAAAAAATACTTTCACATGATTGAAAGAATAAATGATAATGGAGTGATTTTGACGTTATTTATGGTCAAATTTTGTAAACTTTGGAAGCTTATGTTGCAGGTTGATCTGGTTTCAGCTGGTGTTCAATTTGACATAAAATGTGTCGTTTGTTCATTGGATCTTATATGTTTGGGCTCATGAAGGTCTTGATAGTGGAATCAAGAGTCTGGTAATTTACCTTTTGTACCTCAATATTTTTAATTATAAAAATCATATATTCATTGCATAATCAAATTTGATTTTCATCATAGGTTTCACAAAGTAATTTAAGGCGCCTACTATTGCAATGTTTTTTGGATGACGGTTATGATATCTGTCAAAGTGCGTTTGCATTGTTTGGAGACCTTGCAAGGGTAAATTGGTCATTATATAGTAGATCCAAACATTCATGTTGTTTAATAAGTTTGTTTTTGTTTTGGTATCTCTTTGATTAGGTTTGTCCTATTCATTTGCGTCTTCGTTTACCTAAGTTTCTTGATGTTGCTGCCAAGCAACTGGTATAATGACTACCAGACTCCCATATTGTCATGTGCGTTTGCATTATTTGGTTTATAATGTTATTAGCATTTTAATACAAATGTTGCAGAATACACTCAATAGTGCAGTAATTTTCTATATTTTGATATAAGTTAAGAGTTAGTTTTTAAATAATATTATAGGCTATCTTAAGAAAGGGGAGATTGTATAATAGTAAACTTTTGATTAGAATATCAACAACGAACCGGGCCAGGAACAAGGGGTTTAAAATCAATGGGGGCGATTTACTTGATGTGATGTTGTATGATAGCATGTTCAAAGCCCATTTATGTCACATCCACACCTAAGGTGAAAATATCGGGGGGGGGGGGGGGGGGGGGGAGCTTTGGTTCAAAGCTCACAAGGTACTATGCAATATAAATGTGACAATATCTAGTTAATTAATTTAAAATTCAAGTACGACAATTCAAGGAATTATAAAACAAAATAAAATAATCTAGTATAAATTTTATTCCTAAATTGCATCTCTACGTGATCTTCAGCATGATAAACAATCCAATGATGACCTGCAAATGCATACAAAATATATATTTTTGTCAACAACACATGTTGAGTGAGAAAATTACCAGTTTTGACACTAACAATAATATATATATATATAAGAGAAAATTGTTATTGGTGAGCATAAACAATCAAACCATAGCATGTAAATATTGCGAACTGGGCGTTGGTTACCATGATAGAATAATTGAGTTTTCGGTGAAACCATTGTCATGCGATCGGACGCCGGCCACTACGACATGACGTGATTATAATTATGGACCTCTCCGAATGCGATAAATAAACTCATAAACAAATAACAAGTAACACGTAATAATTCAATTGATACACAACACGAATATTAACCGTTTGCATTTGAGAATATAATAAAATGTATAAAATGATAGTTGGTACCCATAAGTCCCCAGAACATTTGAAAAAAAGGTAAAATAGGGGAGTGATTACTCACCTTAATATTCAGGAGAGCTAAACGATAAAATAAAGATATTAAATGAGTCACGAGACTTAAGCGAGCTGACTGATCCGACACAAACTAACCTGGAACTTTTAGACAGTAAACTATAATTAAAAACGAGAACATAGCCGATGGAATAAAATCAACGAATGTATAAAACTCAAGTTATGAGATTTTAACGATTTAAGCGAGCTGGTACTATTTAGAATCCGAACTTCGATTCGGAAGTTGGGTTCTGACCAGTAAACTCAAAATTTCAAAACAAACATAAAAGTCTTCTAGCCGAAAATCTAATTCCGATCAGATTATAGAGAAATCAGATAGTCAAATATTTTGACTATTAAAGGTAGGAGAGCAATTGACCGATAAAACCCATAAATCAATAAAATTTATTGAGAAAAAATTTTTTAGGTAGGCAAAATAAGCGTTTTTCATGAAGACAACTTACCCGGAAAGATTACGGAACAATGAGAAAACACGAGTTAAAGGGTCTTGAAGCTTGAAAGTCAAACCGTACAATGAAGATCTTGGATAATACACCATGAAAAAATTATGCACGATTTTTTTAGAGGTGGGGGCTAGGTTTACATAGGTATTTAGGGTTTTTTTTTATAGGTTGGTTATAATAATGAGACTCAGAATTGATTTATTTGATAAACGAGCTGGAATAGGAAACGATATAACCAATTAAGGACAAAATCAGGTATAATAACCTAGGGACTTCGTTTGTAATCATAGGGGAACAGGACACATTATAACATCATATGACTTATCTTGTGGCTTAAGTTTCTTGAATTTTGTCAAAAGTAGTCTCTATACTTCTATAAATATGATTTTTAGTCGTTTTAAGCGATTTTAAGGGTTATTAAGAGTTGTTTGACGAGTTTAGAAGTTATGAAGATATAAAATAAGTTAAAGCATGTTAAGTACTAATAAATACAAAATTTAAATATTTCGAAAGTTCCGAAGGACATTCCGAGTCGGGTTATACAGTAAACGAATTCAAATACGAAAAACCTGAGATGTTACAGTCTCCCCTACTTTTGGGAATTTCGTCCCGAAAATAAGAAACATTAAAAAAATATATATTGTTAATAAAATATTTAAATTTTAAGGAATAACTACTTAAATAAAATTTAAAATTTAATTATACCATGGAACTTCGAGTAGTCGGAGCAACACTCCAAATGAAAATCCGATAAGGGCACGTATATGTAGGATGTACCAACGGCGTATCCACTATGTCCTTGTCATCTCTACATTTGTATCGTTACCCAAAACCACTTTTGGTTCTAGGTTATGAAACACAACTGTACGTATTATGATTTCCATGCGAAGACTTGGATAATTACGTATGCATCCATAATTACTTAGATCGTCGGATGGTCTGCATAATTCATCCCATCGTGTGGATTAAAAAACATTTGAAAGATATAATTTTGAGAAATAAAAAGTCTTAATACATGTTGACTTTTAAACAGAAAATAATCATTATATGAAATATTTCCTAAAAATGAAATGAGCTTTTGAGTTGTTTTAAATAAAATATTTAAATTTCTAATACATCTTTTGATAATAGGACATAACTTTTGAAAGTTGAAAAGGAGGGGATTCCTTGATGTTGAGATTGATTAGGATGCACGAGAATAAACAAATTAAACGAGAAATACGGTATCGTAAATGGTTGTCTTTGAAAAAGTAAGATTAACTTTAACTTTATTGTATGAGATAAAACACTTAAAATTAATAGGTTAATCAAGTTGTAATTTTTCTAAAACCAAAATCAACCAAAGAGTTGTAACAACTCGGGTTTTTAGTTTAATTTATTTAATACCAATACTCGACCATGTTTCGTTTTCGGGTAATTTTAATCAATAAAATATCGTAATTATCGAGTTATTATTTTATTATTATTAGTATTATTTATCAAATATATATTAAATTTATCAAAATAAACTTTGGATGATATGCATTTTTCATCCTAAATATAATATTTAACTCAATATGTACCTTCATCTAAAGTTCGATGGGTCTAAATTGCAAAAACTACATAATATATTATATTACACTCTTTTACCTGTAAACCAATTGGTGATCCAAACCCGTTTGGATCAAACCTGCAATCCGATTGATTTCTTGGACCTTAATCCTTGCGTTATACATGGAATTGATCTGTGGGAATCCTTCACCTACCTTAGGCGACCTTCACCGACTCAGCATTTAGGTATTAACATCATGTAATGTTCGTATTCCAAAGTTGAACTGTAAGGCCCGGTTACCGGTCCCCTACTTTGAACGTTAGATTTACTCATTAACATAGCTCTAAATACCAGAGTTAATAAAAACATTCGCGGAATATCAAAAACATTCAAACCATATATTACATAACCATCATTTCTTGTCTTTAAGAACATTCAAATCGTTTAAACATAAAACGCTGTCTTTTAAATAACATAACATTTCATTGAGATGCCAGCTTCTTCAAGTTCATGCCATGTGCTACCCTCAAGCGAGCTGCCTCATTCTACCCACCTGCGTG